>NC_053022.1:198894390-199194390 GCF_003073215.2 Triticum urartu | reverse complement strand
CGTGGGCTGGTTGGGGTCCTGGCGCACTCCATATAAGCCACCCCCCTCCACAGGCACAAGGGTTCGCACCCCCTGTAACTCACACGCATATAATCCAGTCGACCGCCTCAGGGCTCCGAGACGTAGGGCTGTTACTTCCTTCGAGAAGGGCCTGAACTTGTAAAACTCACGTGTATAACTCCTCCATAGCTAGGATTTTGCCTCTACATTCCTACCCCCCATTCTACTATCAGACTTAGAACCACGACAGTTGGCGCCCACCTGTGGCAGGTGTCTTAGCGACTTGTTGGAGAAGTTGCGATTTTTCCAATCCCCATCAACATGTTTTCAGGCGAAGGTTTGGCCGAGGGCCGCGAGATCCATCTCGGCGCGCTCGTATTCGTAGCCGACGACTCTGCTTGGCTCCAAGAAGCACCACTCGACGTCGAGGCGCTCCCTGTCCGTGGGGCAACGCACTTTCGCGGGTGCGTCCGTGGCGTCCTCCTACGGCATCCGTCGACTCAGTATCGGTCGGCTCCTGTGTTGACCTCACTCCCTGCAGCCCACCGGAGCAAACGTTCCGGTCGATCGACGCTTCAGCGGTGGGTGAGGCATGCGGTGGCTCGCCAGTCGGCCACCCCCTAAGTCGCTGCAATCGAGCCGGACGAAACTCTCTATGGCCTGTTTAACTGGTTCCGTAGAAACTGCATCCGAGTGCGACAACAGCGACCCCACGGCGGAAGTTTTGATGGTTAATGGACCACGCAGTCCTCCTGGCTTCACCCGTGAAGACGGAGGCGATGGGGGCGGCGATCCGTCGTGTGTTCACGAAGAGTACCGCCCCGGACCCCTCTCTTCACAGCGGAGGGAAGAACTTCGCCGCCGAAACATGGATGCGCTTCACACTCCTATCGTTGGAGAAACCACTGAGGCCCGGGCCTTGGAGGAGGCGCTCCTTGCCAACTTGGCTGAGCGCACTCGACTGGAGAACCTCCAGCGCGCACTCGACGAGCGTGCTCGGTAGCGTATCCCCGAGTCCAGTCGACGTCAAATTTTTCCGCCTCCGACTCAGGTATACCGAACTTTGATCCAGAATCTCGCACCTGCGGCCCGAATAGCGGAGTCAATTCAACCTTCCCAGTTTGAAGCTGGTCGAGGTTTGGTGCAGATCCGGGCTTTGCTCCGAGCAGCAGGGGAGCAGAATACAGTAGTATCTCAGTCGCAGAATAGGATCCATAGCAGATCCGTGGTTGCAGACACAGTCCAGTCGAGTCACATCCCGAGATCGCCCCCGAGGCGTGAGGGACGTGGAGACTAGCGAGATCAGTACAGAAACCATGAGCAGTATGATCACCGACTCTATCACGATGATCATCGTCGAGTGCCCACATCTCCCCCAAGGAGTGGGTCATACATGCCTCGGCAGCATGATGACAGACGTCCTCACAGTGGTGGACGAAGGATTCCAGTCGACCCTAGAGAACCAGGATTTGATGCGAGATCTATTCTCATTCCGGGTCTGGTCGACAGAAACAGAGCTCACAGAGAAGGCCACGACAGAGATTATCCAACCAACAGCAGGGTGCGTGTCTCAGGTCCAGAGTGCTTCAGCAGAGCCATCAGGGCTGCGGTGATTCCTCCCAACTTCAGGTTGGCGACTGGAGTTAGTAAGTTCACTGGTGAGTCCAAGCCTGACACTTGGCTTGAGGATTACCGAGTGGCTGTACAGATTGGTGGTGGCAACGATGAAGTTGCCATGAAGCATCTCCCTTTGATGTTAGAGGGCTCGGCCCGAGTGTGGCTGAATCAGTTAGCGCTAGTAGTATTTATACTTGGGAAGATCTTGCCTGGGTATTTGTCAGAACATTTGAAGGTAGTTGCGGACGACTAGCAGGGCTGACAGAATTACAGTGTTGCATTCAGAAACCGAATGAAACTCTGAGAGCTTATATCCAGAGGTGGATCACATTAGACCATATAGTGGAGAATGTGTCAGATCACCAAGCAATTTGTGCCTTCAAAGAAGGCGTTAAGTATAGGGAATTGAATTTGAAATTCGGTCAGACAGGAGATATGACTCTGACTTGGATGATGGAGATTGCCACCAAATACGCCAATGGTGAAGCGGAAGACCTACTTCGGAGTGGCAAACACAAAACAGTCGCCCACGAAACCGGAGAAGGGAACTCCAGTCGGAAGCAGAAGCGCAAAGCCGAGCCAGCTGCTCCTGGAGAAGCCTTAGCCGTGACTCAAGGAAAGTTCAAAGGGAATCCAAAAGGACCGTGGAACCCCAAGAAAGTAAAAGATCAAGATGGAAATGATGTGCTAGATTTACCATGCCACATTCACACTAAGAAAGATGAAGTGGTAATTTCATTTACCCGAAGCATACCACTCGATAGTGTCGACTCCTAATCCAGGAATTCCGAGAGAAACATCCCAAGGAAAAGGAGAAGGAAACGGACAAAGTTGAGGATGAGGAAGAGGACGACGATGGTTACCCCCATGTAAATTCCACTTTGATGATTTTCGCTGATGTTGAGAGTAAGAGTCGACTGAAAGTCATCAACAGAGAGGTGAATATGGTCGCTTCGGTGACACCCAGTTATTTGAAATGGTCTTAGACTGCCATTACATTCGACCAGTCCAATCACCCAGTGCACATAGCCACCCTTGGGAGGCAAGCGCTGGTGGTCGACCCAGTAGTCGAAGGCACTCGATTGACTAAGGTTCTGATGGACGGTGGCAGTGGTCTGAATATACTGTATGCAGAGACGTTGAAAGGAATGGGCATTCTGATGTCCAGACTCAGTGAAAGCAATATGAGTTTCCATGGAGTTATTCCTGGCAAGAAGGTTGCATCACTCGGCCAGATCGCCCTTGATGTAGTTTTCGGTGATTCCAAGAATTGCCGTAAAGAAAAGTTGACATTTGAAGTCGTGGACTTCCAGAGTGCTTATCATGCTATTCTAGGCAGGCCGGCTTATGCACGTTTTATGGCTCGACCATGTTACGTGTACCTCAAATTGAAGATGCCTGGTCCTAAAGGGGTGATCACTATCACTGGCAATCGAAAGAAGCCAGAGAGTGCTTCCAGAAGGGCTCAAAGATCGTCGATACACATATGGCAGTAGTGTAATTGCAGGAGTATCAAAAAAATGCAGATCCGAGTGATTTGTTGCGAGCTAAGAAGCCTGCCGCAGATTCAGCATTGCAGTTGTCTGGTGAAAGAAGCCGGTTCATATTCACCCCACGGATCCCAATGCTGCTTCGACTCATATTTCAGCAACACTCGACTCCAAATAGGAAGAAGTGCTCATCCAGTTCCTCCGTGAGAACTGGGACATCTTTGCATTGAAACCTTCTGACATGCCAGGTGTTCCCAGGGGACTGGCTGAGCATCTTTTGCAAGTCGACCCAAAAGTGAAACCAGTAAAAGAACATCTTCGACGGTCCGCTGTACAGAAGAGAAAGGCAATCGGTGAAGAGGTGGCTCGGCTTCTAGCAGTTGAGTTTATCCGAGAGATTTATCACTCCTAGTGGTTGAATAATGTTGTCATGGTCCCAAAGAAGGACGACTCACTTCACATGTGCATTGACTTCAAACATATCAACCGGCCCTGCCCGAAAGATCACTTTCCTCTCCCTCGCATCGACCAAATAGTCGACTCGACTGCGGGGTGTGAGTGTTTGTCCTTTTTGGATGCTTATTCCGGGTATCATCAGATCCGTCTGTATGGACCCGATGAGATAAAAACAGCTTTCATCACCCCATTTGGGTGTTTTTGTTATGTCACTATGCCATTCGGCTTGAAGAACGCTGGAGCCACATTCATGCGGATGATTCAGAACTGTTTACTCACTCAAATCAGTCAGAATGTAGAAGCATACATGGATGACATTCTGGTAAAAGATCTGACCTACTGGCTGACCTTGCTGAAACCTTTGCCAACCTCAGAAGGTATGATATCAAGCTTAATCCATCAAAGTGCACGTTTGGAGTTCCAGGCGGAAAATTACTCGGTTTTCTTGTTTCCGAACGAGGGATCGACGCTAACCCAGAGAAAGTGGGTGCCATACTCCGGATGAAACGCCATGTGCGTGTGCATGATGTCCAGAAGCTTACTGGTTGTTTGGCCGCCCTAAGTCGATTCATTTCTCGCCTCGATGAAAAGGCACTGCCTCTTTACCGACTAATGAAGAAGTCAGATAAGTTCGAGTGGACTCCTGAAGCTGATGCAGCATTTGCAGAGCTTAAAGCCCTGCTTTCCACCCAGCCAATGCTTGCTACTCCAATCGGCAAAGAGCCTTTACTGCTTTACATTGCATCCACTGGACAAGTCATCAGTACATTACTTACGGTCGAGCGGGAAGAAGAAGGAAAAGCTTACAAAGTTCAGCGCCCATATACTATGTTTCTGAAGTTTTGACTCCATCAAAGCAAAGATATCCACATTATGAGAAGCTTGTTTATGGGATTTATATGACCACGAAGAAGGTTGCACATTACTTCTCTGACAACTCCATTACAGTCGTCAGCGACGCTCCATTATCAGAGATTCTGAACAACAGAGATGCAACTGGTCGAGTGGCAAATTGGGTGATTGAACTCCTTCCATTAGATATCAAGTTCAAAGCAAAGAAAGCTATCAACTCCCAAGCAATAGCGGATTTCCTTGCCGAGTGGATCGAACAGCAACTGCCGACTCAAGTTCACTCGGAGCACTGGACCATGTTCTTTGATGGTTCCAAGATGTTGAATGGTTCCGGTGCTGGGGTGGCACTCGTATCCCCCGAGGAGACAAGCTTAGATATGTCCTCCAGATTCACTTTGATTCCACCAATAACGAAGCAAAGTATGAAGCACTCTTGTATGGGTTACGTATGGCCATCTCTCTCGGTGTCCGTCACCTCATGGCCTATGGCGACTCAGATTTGCTAGTCAATCAAGTGATGAAGGAGTGGGATGTTAGAAGCCCAGCCATGACTGGCTACTGTAACGCGGTGAGGAAGTTGGAAAAGAAGTTTGAGGGGTTAGAGCTCCATCATATACCCTGACTGAAAAATCAAGCAGCTGATGATTTAGCAAAGATAGGCTCCAAGAGGGAAGCCATTCCCGTTAATGTGTTCCTGGAGCATATTCATGCACCTTCAGTTCAAGAAGATCCCTTCACTGAAGAGCCCTCACAGCCAAAGAGTGCCACCGATCCGACTGAAGTCGAGATTCCAGCCGTGGTCAACCTAATCATGGATATTTTGGTTATTACTCCCGACTGTACAATGCCGTACATCGCGTAAATCCTTAGGAAGGAACTCCCAGCGGATGAACAAGAGGCTCGACAGATCGTCCGTCGATCCAAAGCCTTTACTGTGATAAGAGGACAACTGTTCAGGGAAAGTGTAACCAGAGTCAGCCAGAAATGCATAACCCCGGAAGAAGGTCTAGCGATCCTCAACGACATCCACTCGGGGACCTGTGGCCACCATGCGTCCTCTAGGACCATCGTGGCTAAAGCATACTGAGCTAGATTTCATTGGCCACGAGCAAATGAAATGGCGAAAGATATAGACAACAGATATGAAGGCTGCCAGTTTTACTCCAATATGTCCCACAAACCCGCGTCAGCCCTGAAGACCATTCCACTCGTCTAGCCCTTTGATGTTTGGGGATTAGATATGGTTGGACCACTGAGGACTGGTAGGAGCGGCTTCACTCACGTGCTTGTAGCAGTCGACAAGTTTACCAAGTGGATTGAAGCCAAGCCTATCAAGAATCTGGAAGCTAGTACTTCCGTCAGCTTCATCGGAGAATTGATGTTCAGATACGGAGTTCCTCACAGCATCATCACTGACAATGGATCGAACTTCGATTCAGATGAGTTCAGAGCCTGCTGCGCCTCCCAAGGCACGCGAGTCGACTATGCTTTAGTCGCCCATCCCCAGTCGAATGGACAAGCAGAGAGAGCAAATGGCCTGATTCTCAAAGGATTGAAACCCCGACTGATACGAGACCTCAAGCATGCAGCAGGCGCCTGGGTTGATGAACTTCCATCAGTTCTTTGGGGATTAGGACAACCCCCAATCGGTCGACTGGTCAAACTCCATTCTTCTTGGTCTATGGAGCTGAAGCTGTTCTAACGAGTGACTTGCTACATAATGCACCATGAGTCAAGCTCTTCTCTGAAGATGAAGTAGAGCAAGCTCAGCAGGATGCAGTCGACCTCCTAGAGGAGGAAAGAGAGATGGCCTTGATCCGGTCGACCATTTATCAGCAATACTTGCGTCGATTCCACGCCACAAATGTGAAAGGTCGAGCCTTTCAAGAGGGAGACTTGGTTCTTCGAGTGGATCAGTAGAAACCACACAAGCTCGCTCCTGCTTGGGAAGGCCCCTTCATTGTCACCAGAGTGCTCCACAATGGAGCATACCACCTTTACAATGTCGAGCATAAGAAAGACGAGCCACGGGCTTGGAATGCGGAGTTGCTCCGCCCCTTTTACACTTAAGTACCCATTCGAATAAAATGTAATAAGAAGTACCTTTGTAATTTGCTTATCAAAGACAAGAGCTTTACAGTCCTCTTAGACGATTGTTGTTGCTTTTATTTGCATCTGAAATCCCCCAGTGGGTGGCTTAGCTACGAATCCGTTTCGCCTAAGTTTAAAAAAATCCTACCGAGTGGTGAGCAAGCCTCCCACTCGGTGGCTTAGCTGCAGTCCAGTACTCGCCTAAGTTTGTAAAATCCTACCGAGTGGTGAGCAAGCCTCCCACTCGGGGGCTTAGCTGTAGTTCAGTACTCGCCTAAGTTTAAAAAATCCTACCGAGTGGTGAGCAAGCCTCCCACTCAGGGGCTTAGCTGCAGTCCAGTACTCACCTAAGTTTGTAAAATCCTACCGGGTGGTGAGCAAGCCTCCCACTCGGGGGCTTAGCTGCAGTCCAGTACTCGCCTAAGTTTAAAAAATCCTCCCGCATGGTGAGCAAGCCTCCCACTCGGGGGCTTAGCTACAGTCCAGTACTCGCCTAAGTTTAAAAATTCCTACCGATTGGTGACCAACCCACCCACTCGGGGGCTTAGCTGCAGTCCAGTACTCGCCTAAGTTTGTAAAATCCTACCGAGTGGTGAGCAAGCCTCCCACTCGTCTTAGCTACGAATCCGTTTCGCCTATGTTTAAAAAATATCCTACCGAGTGGTGAGCAAGCCTCCCACTCGGGGGCTTAGCTGCAGTCCAGTACTCGCCTAAGTTTGTAAAGTCCTACCGAGTGGTGAGCAACCCTCCCACTCGGGGGCTTAGCTGCAGTCCAGTACTCGCCTAAGTTTGTAAAATCCTACCGAGTGGTGAGCAAGCCTCCCACTCGGGGGCTTAGCTGCAGTCCAGTACTCGCCTAAGTTTAAAAAATCCTACCGAGTGGTGAGCAAGCCTCCCACTCGGGGGCTTAGCTGCAGTCCAGTACTCGCCTAAGTTCAAAAAATCCTACCGAGTGGTGACCAAGCCTCCCACTCGTGGGCTTAGCTGCAGTCCAGTACTCGCCTAAGTTTGTAAAATCCTGCCGAGTGGTGAGCAAGCCTCCCACTCGGGGGCTTAGCTACAGTCCAGTACTCGTCTGAGTTTGTAAAATCCTACCGAGTGGTGAGCAACCCTCCCACTCGGAGGCTTAGCTGCAATCCAGTACTCGCCTAAGTTTAAGAAATCCTACCAAGTGGTGGGAGACCCTCTCACTTGGGAGCTTAGCTGAAGTCTAGTACTCGCCTAAGGTTGAAAGCCCGTCCTTATCCGCAAGGACGATGAGGTGTAGGTCGACTACAACCATCTCCTTTGGATCTGCGCCACAAATACAACGTACGCTCCATCACCATCTGCAAGGACGACGATGTGCATGTCAACTGCAACCTTCTCCTTTGG
Organism: Triticum urartu; assembly: GCF_003073215.2. NCBI lineage: Eukaryota > Viridiplantae > Streptophyta > Magnoliopsida > Poales > Poaceae > Triticum > Triticum urartu. The sequence continues at coordinate 199,186,510 of NC_053022.1, read as the reverse complement.
AGCCGCGCCATAAATACAACGTGCGCTCCATCCCCATCTGCAAGGACGAGGAGGTGCAGGTCGACTACAACCTTCTCCTTAGGAGCTGCGCCACAAGTACAATGTGCACTCCATCCCCATCCGCAAGGACGACGAGGTGCAGGTCGACTGCAACCTTCTCCTTCGGAGCTGCGCCACAAATACAATGTACGCTCCACCCCTGTCCGCGAGGACAACGAGATGCAGGTCGAAAGATTATTCAGAGTAAAGAGCAAATCCCACTCGAAGGCAAATACAAGCATATTCAGAAATAAACCAAGTTCAGATAGATCCTAAAAATTCCAGACGACGGATCAAAAGTATTCGAGCACCAAGCCCGAAGGAGTTTAACGGTTACATCAACCACTCGGCATTCCGAGGCAAATTTAAGGCAGATTTAAATCTCAAAGTTTGTTCATTCGACAGGAGGAGGGTTGGCGGGTTCGACGAATTCGTCCAAGTCAATTCCATCTGCAATCCGAGTGGCAGCAGCGATGAAAGTCTCCATAAAGGACTGGAAATCATGACTTTTGGTGTTGGCGACCTCGATCGCCACCAGCTTATCTTCGCGGGCTTCCTTGTAGTGGACTCTTACCAAGGACAACGCCATGTCAGCTCCACACCGAGCAGAGGACTTCTTCCATTCTTGCACTCGACCTGGGACCTCGTTGAGGCGAGCCATCAGAGACTCGAGGTCATTTTGAAGCGTTGCCCTTGGCCAGAGTGATGAGTCGATTCGTGAAACTGCCACCTTCAGACGAGCGAGGTAACTTGTAACACTGGCGACACGGGATTCCAGTCAAAGCACATTCATGGCAGCCTCGTCGCCGACTGGAGAAACAATAGGGTCCAAACCTGTCTCAATCCGTCCAGTCTCCTCGTCAAAGTTTCGGCAGAATTCTATAGTCAAGGAGTTAGTCAGTCGACTGGACTGGACTAACTTGCAAGCAGTAAAATAGTCAGATTAAAAGGGGTACCTTCCAGCATAAGAAAGAGCTTCTTGGCAAGAGTTATCAGATAAGCTTCCACGTAGTTTCTCGTACGAGCCGTGGATTCCAGCTTGTCATTCAGAGCCATATTATCCTTCTTGAGACGAGTTACCTCTCGGTTGGATTCAGTGAGAGAGGACTTCATCTTGCGTACTTCTTCTTCCAGCGATCCGACTGAAGCCAGCTTTTGGTCAGCAAGTGCAGTCTTATCTTCAGCCTCCTTCTGCGCAGCGGCAAGGACCAAGTCCTTCTTCTCCAGAGCCAACCTCATTTTCTCTGCAAAATAAGCAATCAGATTAAACAAGAGATCGAAGAAATATTTTAAGGGACGATCGACGTGAGCAGTCGACAGGCAGTTACCTTCCATACCAGCAGCTTCATCTTGAGCTTTCTTCAATTTTTGTTGGGCCAGCTCCAAGTCAAGGTTGAGTTGCCTCTGCTTCTCCTCAAATTCGGCGAACTTGGAAATGAGAGTACAAGATTTCTGCAGAGGGTAATAGACATATCAATCGACAAGATCAAAGATTATTTACTTCCGAGTGAATAAAACTTAAAAGTTTATTTAGACCCCAGCCGACTGCCCGCAGTCGACCGCGGTCTCGGGGACTACACCCAGCGGGTGCACTTGGCGTGCCCCCACTGATTTAGATCCCACTCGACCGATCCGCCCAGGTCGAGTAAAAAAAGAAAAAAAAGAAAGAGAAGAGAACTATTCAGACCCGGGCCGACTGCGAGCAGTCGACTGCGGTCTCGGGGACAACACCTAGTGGGTGCACTTGACGTGCCCCCAATGGTTTAGATCCCACTCGGCTGGTCTATCCGGGTCGAGTGGAAGAATGGAAAGTGAAAAGAAGTACTCAGACCCCAGCCGACTACCCGCAGTCGACTGTGGTCTCGAGGACTACACCTAGTGGGTGCACTTAGCGTGCCCCCACCGGTTCAGATCCCACTCGCCCAGGCCGAGTGGAAGAGCGCAAATACTAAAGACAACAAAACACCCAGTGGGTGTACAGATTCGATGCAAACAATAAGAGATTGTATGAAAGAAAATATTTCAGGTAGCATATCCTAATAGAACAAGGCCAGTCGAAAGCCAACTTACCTGGACATTGGCCCGAAGAGCCGCGCTGGCATCGTAAGCAGCCTGGCTATTGTCGTGAACCGTCTTCATCTGCTCCATCATCACGCTAGCCTGACGGATAGCCTCCGCAGCGGTGTCCGACTGGCTTTCCGGAACATGATAGTTGGTGAAGAAAGGAGCAGACGGCCCAGATGCAGCAGCTTGGAGCTCCGAGGCATGAGGTTGGACGACTGAAGGAAACACTTCTACAATCGACGGTGTGGGGTGCTCACTCGATAATGGGACAGCAAAAGTTACAGAGGCCCCACCTGCATCTTCACGTCGTTGGACGGATGGTTCTGTCGTCAATCCCGGCTGAGATGTCTTGCCAGCGCTACTTTTTTGTTCTTTCTGGGCCTCGGGGCCACATCTTCATCATCATCTGGAAGCTCGATAACATTGGGTGGGGCTGCAAATAAATCAGTCGACCCCTAGTGAATCGCCAGAATTTAATTAACCAAATAATCAAGAACAAGATCACGGGAATTGTACCTGGGTTGGAGGTAATCGCGTCTTCCATTTCCTCGTCTCGATATTGGCGGGAGGAAGTTCCAGAGGTAGCAGCACTGCAAATGTCAGCATTCAGTCGGTTATGTTCTATTGCTCGAGTTGACCAAAGGATCAGGTCAGATGGTTACCCAGAGATGGTGGGAATGGTCACTTTGATTCTAGGCAAAGCCTTCGGCGATTTGGAGGATGCGACCTTCAATGGTTTCGGCGCTAGAGGCAGCGCGGTCTTGAGGGCGCTTTGAAGACTGCCCAGTTGGTGCGGCCACCAGGTCAGGGGTGCTTGCCGGGTCGTGAGCATGCTTGGACCTCCTTTCTCTGCTAGGAGGTGAGTCGACCTCTTCTTCGTCACTAGGGTCGTCGCTCTCCTCGTCCTCCTCTGCATCCGAGTGCCACTCACCGCTCTCGCCCCCGCTCGCCTCTCCCTCGACATTTTGCTCCTGCACTCCATTGGGCATTGAGTACATATCACCAAGATCCTGAAAGACAAGGAATAAAAGAAAGACAGTCGACCGTCAACAAGAGGCTACATAGTAAAACAACAAGATACTCGACAATGCAGAATCGTACCTGTTCCGGCTGGCGCGAATGGTCGAATGGAACCACCCTCCTGGACCCTCGGGGATTATCCTTGTTGCCGGTAATACCTCTCAGCCACTGCTCCACCGTGTCCTCACTGACATCCTCCGGGTGGATCCGAGTGGAATCCTCGAGTCGCAAGTACATCCACATCAGATGGTCACGAGCTTGGAGTGGTTGGATGCATCGACTTTGGAAGACCTCCAACAGGTCCATACCGGTCACTCCGTCGCGAACAAGTTGGACAACCCGCTTGACCAACACCTTCACCTGCGCCTTCTCCTCCGGGATCACTCTCAAGGTGGAGGGCTTCTCCACTCGAGCCATGGAAAAGGGGGGAAGTCCAGTCGACTAGCCCGAAGTCGGCTGGTCCTAGCAGTAGAACCAGGTCGACTGCCAACCCCGAACCGAGTAAGGAAGGATCATAGTTGTGAAAGTGCTTTTGTTCCTCATTTGAATTCCAAGACCCCCACACATCTGTATCACGTGCGTCCTCTCGTCACTCGGGTTGGCCTTCTTGACCGTCTGAGAGCGACATGTGAATATATGCTTGAAGTGACCCGGTGTGGTCGACAACCCAAGAAGTTCTCGCACATAGACATGAAAGCGGCAAGGTACACGATGGTGTTTGGAGAAAAGTGGTGGAGTTGAGCCCCAAAGAAGTTCAAGAAACCTCGAAAGAAAGGGTGGGGAGGCAAAGAAAACCCGCGGTCGACATGGGTGGCAAGGAGAATGCATTCACCCTCATGCGGCTGCGGCTCAGCCTCATTCCCCGGGAGCCACGCCGATTCGTCGGGGATCAGTCCCCCCTCAACCAGGTCGTCGATGTCATCTTGACTGATTGTCGAGCTGATCCATTCGCCCTGGATCCAGCCAGGCGGCAGGCCGGACCTCGACGAAGATCCACCCCGGCTCGTCTTCTTCCCTTTCGCCTTCATCGTCGCCTTCTTCGCACGCTCCAATGCCACCGTCTTCTCCTTCCCCATGGCAGCGAATCGAGTTTGAGCGGGGCGACGACACCGAGAGCAGAAGCAAGCGCAACGGAGAAACCTGAGGAGGAGGAACAAGAATGGGGGTGCACTGTTCAAAAGCCCCGGTCCGGCACCTTATATAAGGTCACTTCCGAGTGACTGACTTGTAGGCTCGGACGATCTTCTCAAATCCGCAACAGTCGCGCGCGCGATATGTGGCAAAAAGGTGGCACGGAGATTGAGGCGGCCTGCCTAATCCGTCCCGATTATTGCGGCCACCCCCGCCCGGCGCGCTTCCCAAAATTCGAATCCCGTGAAATCCGCAGACGACAGAACAACCTGTCAGACGGAAGATTTTTCCCATATCAACACTCCAAACTTAACAACAAAAGTTCACTCGACAAAACCAAGAATGGATCAAGGCGATGAACAAGAAGTTGAAGCCATCATGAATGTTCATTCGACCTCTGGGCGATACATTCTCAAAGCACAAAAGCTGAATCGGAGAGATTATCAACTCCTTCTCCACTCGAACCCTGAACCATTCGGGGGCTAATGATGAAGCTATGTACCTAGGGTAGGGTCATAGACCTGACCTAGATATCCTCCCCTAGGACATCACCCTAAAGCCAGGATCATTCGAAGGGTACCATCATCCACTCGACCAGAGACATTCCACTCGGAAGAATCAATGTCACTAGACTATGGCAGAAGTCACTCGACAGACAGAAGAGCTAAAGCCACTCTGCATGAGCAACGGTCGAGCATTTACTTATAGGCTTAATTGTCATTTATAGCACTTTATTGTGGGCGTTACCAGTAACGTTCTCTCTTCAATGTACCTTAATCCCTTTGTGACGTTGGCTGGCTGGGGTCCTGGCGCACTCTATATAAGCTACCCCCCTCCACAGGCACAAGGGTTCGCACCCCCTGTAACTCACACGCATATAATCCAGTCGACCGCCTCAGGGCTCCGAGACGTAGGGCTGTTACTTCCTCCGAGAAGGGCCTGAACTCATAAAACTCGCGTGTACAACTCCTCCATAGCTAGGATTTTGCCTCTACATTCCTACCCCCATTCTACTGTCAGACTTAGAACCACGACAGACCCTAGAACGGTTCTACGGCACAACGCACAAGGGGATCTAGAAACTGCTTTTTAAGAAACAGAAATCGTGGCCAAGGTCCTTAGACGACACCGGCCTCGACTACAACCATCCATCCTCCGAGGTAAATTCCAAGAACTCCGAACACCAATATGCTTTGTTTAACCCAAGGTGCTAAGTAATCCCTTCCCCAAATAGGTCTAGATCAAGAAGGTGAAGCAGATCCGGTGTCCGGCTCCACTCCCCAAAGATGCAGCCAATCCCCTTCTCATGAGGATGCTGGTCCTGGCACCATACCAGGCACCAGCAAAGAAGCATAAGAAGAAGAAAAGAGAGGATGGCACTTTGGACGTAGTGTCCGAAGACGATGATGCCCAGTCCTGTCACGAAGGTGATGACGACGAGGAGGAGGAGGAGGAGGAAGAAGATCCTCCCCGCAAGGGCAAAAAGCGGGTGGCCTCCGATGACCTCGAAGCCGAAACGTCCTAGAGGGACAAAATTACCCTCCCCAATGACTCGGACTCAGACGCCAAGGTCCTCCCGATGCATCGTCGCCGGACCAAGCCCAAAGCCGACTCGTAAGCATCTCGGGATGCCTCACATATTGTCCAATTCTTTATGAACCGTGATGATAACTCTCGGTTCTATATTTTTTAGTCCGGCATGCTATCTCCCCCAACTATCTTCGTCCTCTGGGGATATTCCACTAGAGATGATGGAGAGCGGGTCGCCTCCATTAGCCTCCCCGCCACCTAAGGCAGATGATGCTGAGGTGTTGTCTCATAGGCCCTCCCCAAGCCTGGAAGAGACGCGGGGGTGTGGGGGCGATCTAACGGCGCCAGAGGGTAATACCTCGGCTGCCAGAGGGCCGAAGAGGACGGTCCTTATGGAGACCGGCGAAGAGGGCCACGGTCAATCCATCCCCCCGCCGCAGACTGCTCCAGAGACCAGTACGGCCCCGGAGTCTAGTGAACGACCCCCTGAGGGAGGAAAGGCAGCGGTGACCTCTGCTAATCCGGAGGTGCCGAATGCCATGACAGACACTCTTCAAGGTGCATCCGTCCTAGTCGAGCATCGCACCCTGATGGGTGCAGTGTCTAAGAGGATTCAGTCTAATAAGAGAGGACTGAACGAAGCCTTCTTTAGCCTGAGACTCTGTTTGGTTTTCTGAATGAAAAGTGAGCAGAGGATCGATAATCAGTTCTCAGGTGGTAACATGCTATTTTCTTTGAATTTCCAAACAGGCCTCTCTGTTAGCGAAGACTGCCCAGTCAGCAGAGATTTGCGAACTCAAACGGAAATTGGAGTGAGCTGATGAGGATCTAGTCCTTGTTAACACGCGGCTCGACCAAGCGCAAGGTATAAGATACATCTTGTTGTATGCATGTTTATTTCTGTGCTTTCTGTGGAAATTCAAGAGCTGCAATGTGCGTGTTTGCACAAATAGTGCCACCACAGTGGAAACCCTTAGAGGAGAGCTTGCTCAGGCCAAGGAGCAAGCAAGGGTAAGCAAGGCAGCCACTGATAAGGTGGCTGCGGACTTGACGGACGAACAGGCTGCTTGGCGCCGTTTTGAGGAACAGGTGACCGAGATGGATCAAAAACTCAAGGACACCGCCGCCAAGTGCGAGTCCCTGGAAATATAAAATCAGGCGAAGGGGATCGAACTCGCCAAGGCCCTTCAAGATGCTTCGGAGGCACGGTCCGAATCCCGCGCAACACGCGAGGAAATCCGTCAAGCCGGTCAGATAGCGGCTGGTAAGCCTTTTCTTTTACAGGCTAAATTTGGGGACCGGAAGTATGCCTTGCTTAATCGACTGTGGAGTTCTCCAGATGCATGTGCGGATCTGCCGACGAGTGCTGCGGTTGCCGCCCAATTCTTCTAGGCCCGGGAGGGGTATGAGTCGGAGAAGCTCTTCTGGTCGCAGTTTGTGGGGCAGGACTGTCCCCTACTACTAAACGACCAGATGGCGCAATGGGTGGAGCTGCATAAGATGTCTAGCACGGCCATGAAGGACGTCATAGTCCGGTTGTGGCCGGCTGAAGTCATTCCAGATAGCTACTTCAGCCTCGTGTGGTGTCTCATCGATGCGCTGCCCCGGATTGACGCCGTCAAGAGGTGGTCATGTATGGAAGGAGCGCGTATGTCTTTCGCCCGTGTCAAGATGCACTGGGTGAAAATGAATGTCGAAAAGGAGGAAGTTGAGGGTCCTCCCAAAATCACGGCCCACCGCACACCGGAGCGCTATTTTGAGGACATGCTAAAAAGTGCTCGCTTTATAGAGGGCCAATGCTCTAAGGACATTGTGTTCGAATAAAAGGGTCTGAACTGTCCTGGGATTTGTGTTATAAACTAAATATTCTGTAATATATTCATTCCTTGGTGAAAAGTTTTTATCCTCCTGTGCGGTCGTTTATTATATCTGAGAGTACCCAGTCGTCGGCTTCAGCCCCCATGTAGATGCTACCGAGATGTTCAGAATTGCACATAACTACACTTAACCCAACGTCTTGGTCCTTGAAGAAGGTGTTAGTGCGGCGAACCAGGCAATCAGACTATTCGGTTTTATTGCTCTCACTTAGCAACAGGAGTTTGACAATGGGTCTATTTGGTAGCCCATAGTATGTACGCAGCTACCCTGATGCGGGTGCCTTATGTATGTGACCGGGAAACGGTCCTTCGTGTAATACGGAGAAATCGCTAAGGATTGTAATGAATCGCCGAGGGGCTGACCAGCTCTCGCCGCATCATGACAGTCAGTTTTTGGCTTTCTTTACTAAGGTGCTTAACCGGACGAACCAGAAACACAATCGTAGTAGTTCTCGCTTTACTACCCTAGGCCATCAGATGGAACGTAAGGTAGCAAGCGCAGGAGCTGGGCAACCCAACTATTGACCAAAGACATGATTCGGATCCAATGCATATAATGCCGAACTTGGGACGCCGAATTGTTCTGAAAAGTTGTTCGGACTTCTGTTTGGCAACACATATGTTGCCTTATAGAGCCCCTGGCAATTTTATGCAGGGGTGTGTACGTGGGACCATGTAACAGACGGAATAAGAAAGATACCAAATAAGAATTTTGGTTCACTAAAATCTGATTGATACGTTAAATCATAATCTTACAGAAGGTACCATAATCACCAAGGCCATTTTACATGTCGGAGGTCTAGGGCTAAGGGGAAAGCTCTATACAGGTTCTTGAGCGAAGTTGTGGTTTTCCTCTCGCACGTCTGCGCCACTTTTTTCCCAAATAAGAAAGATTTCTTTAAAGGAATGGTCTTCGGCCATGTATATGGAACCCGGCTCGGAAAGAGTTCTCGTGGGTCCAAAGAATGAGTAGGTTTTGATTCACCTGTTGTAAAGAGGAAAGGATGAGTAAAGAAAGGGCAAGCCCGTATAAGGTCGAACCTTTGTATAGCCCTGTCCGTATATTGCCTCCCCCGATGCCCAAGTTATTTTGAGTGCATAATTGTGCACCCGCTGTACGAATTACGCTGATGTACATGGTGGTCGACAGAGGCTAGGCTAATAATACAGACCTGAAGTTGCCGGACTGCCGGTATGTAGAACTGATCGGTCCTGCATGGGGAAGTCCAATGGCCTAACAGCCAAGGGGCTGTGTGGCTTGATAGGGCCACTTTGTACTTCGCCTGCAATGGCCGTTGTATGCTCCTCGGTACATAGGGAGCGTTGCATGTTTCTATTGATTGTAATGACACCACATGGACCGGGCATCTTGAACGTCAAATAGGCATAATGTGGGAGTGACCGACGGGGCATCCCCAAGCTTAGGCTTTTGGTTGTCCCTGAATATTACCTTGGGTGCCTTGGGCATCCCCAACCTTAGGATCTTGCCACTCCTTATTCCATAGTCCATCAAATCTTTACCCAAAACTTGAAAACTTCACAACACAAAACTTAACAGAAAACTCGTAAGCTCCGTTAGCATAAGAAAATAAATCACCACTTAGGTACTGTTGTGAACTCATTATAAATTCCTATTGGTGTAATATCTACTATATTCGAACTTATCTATGGTTCATACCCTCCGATACTACTAATAGATTCATCAAAATAAGCAACCAACACATCAAAAACAGAATCTGTCAAAAACAGAACAGTCTGTAGTAATCTGGATCAAACATATACTTCTCGAACTCATAAAATTCTCAAATAAATTGCTTGACGTGAGGAATTTATCTATTAATCATCTGCAAAACGAATTAACTAAATATCACTCTTCAATAAAATGGCAGCAATTCTCGTGAGCGCTAAAGTTTCTGTTTTTTACAGCAAGATCTCAAAGACTTTCCCCAAGTCTTCACAACGGTTCTACTTGGCACAAACACTAATTAAGCACAAAAAACACAACCAAAACAGAAGCTAGATAAATTATTTATTACTAAATAGGAACAAAAAGCAAGGAACAAAAATAAAATTGGGTTGCCTCCCAACAAGCGCTATCATTTAACGGCCATAGCTAGGCATGATGATTTCAATGATGCTCACATAAAAGATAAGAATTGTAACATAAAGAGAGCATCATGAAGAATATGACTAGCACATTTAAGTCTAACCCACTTCCTATGCATAGGGATTTTGTGATCAAAAAACTTGTGGGAGCAAGAATCAACTTGCATAAGAAGGTAAAACAAGCATAATTTCAAGATTTTCAACACATAGAGAGGAAATTTGATATTATTGCAACTCCTACAAGCATATATTCCTTCCTCATAATAATTTTCAGTAGCATCATGAATGAATTTAAAAATATAATTATCACACAAAGCATTCTTTTCATGATGCATAAGCATATAATTTTTGTTACTCTCCACATAAGCAATTTTCTTCTCATGAATAATTGTGGGAGCAAACTCAACAAAATAATTATCATGTGAGGCATAATCCAATTGAAAACTAAAATCATGATGACAAGTTTCATGGATATCATTATTCTTTATAGCATACAATTCATCGCAATAATCATCATAGATAGCAACTTTGTTATCATAATCAATTGGAACATCTTCCAAAATAGTGGATTCATCACAAAATAAAGTCATGACCTCTCCAAATCCACTTTCATCAATATAATCATGATAAGTAGGAGGCATGCTATCATCATTATAAATTTGCATATCAAAACTTGGGGGACAAAAAATATCATCTTCATCAAACATAGATTCCCCAAGCTTGTGGTTTTGCATATCATTAGCATCATGGATATTCAAGGAATTCATACTAACAACATTGTAATCGTGCTCATCATTCAAAGATTTAGTGCCAAACATTTTAATGCATTCTTCTTCTAAAACTTTGGCACAATTTTCCTTTCCATCATTCTCACGAAATATATTAAAAATATGAAGCGTATGAGAAAAACCCAATTCCATTTTTTAGTTTTCTTTTATAAACTAAACTAGTGCTAAAACAAGAAACAAAAAGATTCGATTGCAAGATCTAAAGATATACCTTCAAGCTCTAACCTCCCCGGCAATGGCGTCAGAAAAGAGCTTGATGTCTACTACACAACCTTCTTCTTGTAGACGTTGTTGGGCCTCCAAGTGCATAGGTTTGTAGGACAGTAGCAAATTTCCCTCAAGTGGATGACCTAAGGTTTATCAATCCATAGGAGGCGTAGGATGAAGATGGTCTCTCTCAAAAAACCCTGCAACCAAATAACAAAGAGTCTCTTGTGTCCCCAACGCACCCAATACAATGGTAAATTGTATAGGTGCACTAGTTTGGCGAAGAGATGGTGATACAAGTGCAACATGGATAGTAGATAATAGTTGTTGTAATCTGAAAATATAAAAACAGCAAGGTAACTTATGATAAAAGTGAGAACAAACGGTATTGCAATGCGTTGTAACAAGGCCTAGGGTTCATACTTTCACTAGTGCAAGTTGTCTCAACAATAATAACATAATTGGATCATATAACTATCCCTCAACATGCAACAAAGAGTCACTCCAAAGCCACTAATAGACGAGAACAAATGAAGAGATTATGGTAGGGTATGAAACCACCTCAAATTTATCCTTTCTGATCGATGTATTCAAGAGCTCGTAGTAAAATAAGATGAAGCTATTATTTCCATTCAATCTATCATAGAGTTCGTACTAGAATAACACCCTGAGACACAAATCAACCAAAACCCTCATGTCACTTAGATACTCCAATGTCACCTCAAGTATCCGTGGGTATGATTATACGATATGCATCACACAATCTCAGATTCATCTATTCAACCAACACAAAAGTACTTCAAAGAGTGCCACAAAATTTCTACCGGAGAGTCAAGACAAAAACGTGTGCCAACCCCTATGCATAGATTCCCAAGGTCACAGAACCCGCAAGCTGATCACCAAAACATACATCAAGTGGATCAATAGAATACCCCATTGTCACCACGGGTATCCCACGCAATACATACATCAAGTGTTCCCGACTCAATCCGATAAGATAACTTCAAAGGGAAAACTCAATCCATTACAAGAGAGTAGAGGGGGAGAAACATCATAAGATCCAACTATAACAGCAAAACTCGCGATACATCAAGATCGTATCACCTCAAGAACACGAGAGAGAGAGATCAAACACATAGCTTTTGGTACATACCCTCAGCCCCGAGGGAGAACTACTCCCTCCTCGTCATGGACACCGAAGAGGGATTACCCCCTCCGGCAGGGTGCCGGAATGGGTCTAGATTGGTTTTTGGTGGCTAGGGAGGCTTCTGGCGGCGGAACTCCCGATCTATTGTGCTCCCCTAAGTTTTTAGGGTATATGGGTATATATGGGAGGAAGAAGTACGTCGGTGGACCTCCGGGCTGTCCACGAGGCAGGGGCGCCCCCCGCATCCTCGTGGGCAGCCCAGGACTCTCCTGGTCCAACTTCGATACTCCATGGGCTTGTTCTGGTCCAAAAGTATGTTCCGTGAAGTTTCAGGTCAATTGGACTCCGTTTGATTTTCCTTTTCTGTGATACTCTAAAACAAGGAAAAAGAAAAACTGGCACTGGGCTCTAGGTTAATAGGTTAGTCCTAAAAATCATATAAAATAGCATATAAATGCATATAAAACATCCAAGGTTGATAATATAATAGCATGGAACAATAAAAAATTATAGATACGTTGGAGACGTATCAGTGCTCTACGTCCTCAGGTCCCGGCCCTCAAGCGAGCTCAGTCGCCGTTGGTTTGCCAGGTCGCGTGCCGTGGTCAAGGCCATGGGTGAGGGCTGGAGAGTCAGTAAGAGCTCCTGAGTAGTGATGCTTAGGAGCCCCCCTTTTAACGTGCAAGCGGATTACTTGGGAGAGGTGGGGGCTCGCGGTGCCGCCTGGTGTTATCCTCATGAGATTCATGCGAGCTAGCACAAGGAAGAACACGATCCACCGTTATGATTACCAGCCTGTCGCTGGGGGTGAAGGCACTGAGGGCCTGGTGAAGTGACGTGCGTGGGGCCTGCCGCGAGCCAGAGCTCGACCGCTTAGGTTTTTCGACGTGGCAAGGACAGACCCATGCACCAGCGCCGTGACAGCGTGAGGAGGCCCCGTGGGAGGCGACGATTGAGCAGGTAGTAATCATACGTAGATTAAACATGATAGTAGTAGGCTTAAGTAAGTGCATGGGAGATACGTGCCACTAGGTCAGGCCCGAGCGGCTTGGGGATGATGCAGCCCGAGGGGCGCTCCCAACAAGGTAAGCTAAAGACATAAAAAGGGATACATGCCACAAGGATGGACCCACGCGTCCTGTGAATGATGCAGCCCGAGGGGCGCTCCCAGCTAAATGAACTTGGAAAATGTTACCTGGTTATGTTGACGAAGGAGAGTTGGGCAGCTGAAGGTGCGCAGCAAAGGGGTTGCTCCTCACAAGCCACCGAGGCCCTGAGCCTCAGGAGGCTCTGGGGGCTCAGGTGGTTCCTTGAGGACCGTCTCCATCTCCATCAGGACAGCGTGGTGCATGGCCCCCTGAGCTGGTAGGATGCACTGCAAGTTGCACTGGTAGGCGTACGACACGCTCGGCAGGCCGAAGGGCATGCGAATGTAGCTGTGCGGTGGGCCCTCGTAGCGTCCCACGCGCGAAGGCCAGAAAAGCTCCTGAGAAGCGGCACTATTGAGCCCTGGAACGTCAATGCAGATGTGCACCCCGGCATCCTCGCCTGGATGGGAAGCTGCACCTCGTGAGCGGCGGTCTCCGCGCATGGCCCTTGTGTCTTGCAATTCCTGGGTGGTCTTGGTGATGAACTCCTGAACGGTGGGCGATCCTTGCCCTGTGCCCTCCTGAGGGAAACATGCCATGAAGCGTGCTTCCAAGTGGTGCCCAAGCGCCTCCCTCGTGATGTGGGCAAGGTCTGAGGCCTTCTAGAAGAAAGCCCCTAAGCCCTGCCCGAGAAGGGTGCCAGGCGCGCCTTCCTATGCAATGGAGGGTGGCGCCCCGGGAGCGGGCGCTGATCCTGGCAAGGCTCCAGTTGTGACGCCACCCTCCTGAGGTCCTGGACGGCGCAGCTGCTTCATTTTCTTGGGGATGACCTCAGGAGGGCCCTCACCCTTGCTGTCGGGGTCGTCGATTGCTGCAGCTTGGAAGGCACGCTCAAGGGAGCACACCGCATCTCTTTCTTCACATGGGACCATTATGATCCCGCCACTTCCCGGCATCTTGAGGACATTGTAGCCGTGATGGGTCACCGCCATAAACTTGGCCAGGGCTGGATACCCGAGGATGGCATTGTACGACCGATGGATGTGTGCGACGTCGAAGTCGATGAGCTCGGTGCGGTAGTTCTTGCGTTCCCCGAAGGTGACAGGGAGGCGGACCTGCCCTATCGGTGTGGTGGAACCGTCGGTCACTCCTGAGAAAGGCTTGGTAGGCTGAAGCTGGTCATATGGCACTTGGAGGTTGTCGAACGTGTCGATGGATAGGACGTTGAGCCCTGCGCCACCGTCGATGAGGGTCTTGGTAACTTGCGCGTTGCTGATGACTGGGGAGCAAAGCATGGGAGGGTGCCAGCGGTAGCTGCGCACTTCGGCTGATCTGCCGAGTTGAACATGATGGGGCACTAGGACCATCTGTGCTGGCGTGCGGCTTCGAGCTTGGGGAGGACTGCATTCACTTCATGAGCAAACTGCTTGAAGATACGCTGCGAAGCTAGGGCCTGTGCTCCGCCCAAGATGCAGGCGATAGCACGCGGTTCCTGGAAGCCCCAGCCCCCTCGTCTTGATGGTGTTCGTCATTCCTTCTTGGCGGTGGCAGCAGTGGAGGGAGTCCGGCGTTGCCTTGAGGACGATCCTCACAAGGCTGATCCCCCCAGGCGCCCTCGCGAGGTTGATCCTGCCAGCGGTCATCACGAGGCCGGTCGTGCCACTCCTGGCACTGGCCACGGTTGTCCCAGCATCCTCCACCACGTCCTCCTCCTCGATCGTAGCCCCGGTCACCGCGCTCGGGGCGTCGACCGAAGCGTCCTTCGCGAATGGCTCTGAGCTCTTGATAGTTGCTGGTGTTGTGGGTATTCAGGGTGTGGAAGGCGCGGAACATATGGCTGCTCTTGGATCACTCTAGTTGGTCTCTGCCATGCTTGGTGTCTGGTTCCGCTGCGAGCACGGCTGCTCCCTTGCGCTTCACGTCCTTGGCCTTGGCTTTCTTCTCCTTCGGGTCTGCGGTTGGGAGCTCAAGGAGGGAGAGGCCCCTTCTCAGGTCTTGTGCACTTGGTCGCCAGGTTGAACAACTCCAGGGACGAGCACAGCTCCTCGTGGATAGCGAGCTCTTCCTTCATCTTGACGTTGCGGACGCCATCAGAGAACGCAGATATGATGGCCTCGTCCATCACGTTGGGGATCTTGAGGCGGACGTTGTTGAAGCGTTGGATGTACTTCTGGAGGGTCTCTCCCGGTTGCTTCCTGACGACGCGCAGGTCACCCGCAGGCTGCGGGCGGTCGCGAGTGCCTTGGAACTTGGCAACGAAGCGGTTGCGCATCTCGTCCCAGGAGGAGATCGAGCCCGGTGGCAGGTTCAGGAGCCAGTTGCGGGCACCATCCTTGAGAGCCATGGGAAACCAGTTCGCCATGAATTTCTCGTCGCCGTTGGCCACTTCGATGCTCAGCTCGTAGAGCTGCAAGAACTCTGCAGGGTCGGGGGTGCCGTCGTAGCAAGGAGGCATATCCGGCTTGAACTTGCCCGGCCAGGTGACGCTACGCAGCTCGGGGGTGAAAGCGTGGTAGCCGGCCGTGGTCACCGGGGCCCGCCTTGGGGGTGGAGCTTGGTCTTGATGGGGTCTGCGCCCCGCCACTACAGGTGGCGTGCGGTCTTGCCGTGGCAGCCGGTCCTCGCGCGGTGGCGTGAGGAGTGGCGGAATGTTTTCTTGTGGTCGAGGGACTTCTTGACAGCTTCTTTCTTCACACGCGGGCGCGGGACGCGGCGGGTCCCGTCATGGAGCTGCGCGCCTTGATGCCAGGATGCCATCTTGGGGCAGAGGTGGTGGAGGCGCTCTGTGAGCTACGTCGGCCATAGCTGGCGGAGGGTGAGGCAGAGAGAGGGACGACGTAGGGGAGCCCCCTGCGGCGTGAACAAGCTCGGCGATGCGGTCGAGCCAGTCCTCATAGAGGTCATCGACCGGTCGGTAGCGCACGAGCTCGTGCACCATGAGGAGCGCGGCCCGTGCGTCCATGGGAGGGCGACATGCATTTGAAGAAGAACCGGCCGGGTCAGCGATGGAGTGGCGGTGTGCCCATCCCGCCACACCGAGGGGTGCAGCGAGGATGCTTGCTCATCGTTGCCCGCCGGGCCGGTGGCGGTGTTGGCGGCAGGTGACGGGAAACGACGAGGTGGCCCGCCGATGGGAGCCGTCTGAGCGACGCGGGCGGCGAGGGTAGCCCGGCGCTCGGCATGAGCACGGCACGCGTCTCCCATGGAGACGACGGAGCAACGGGGCGCGGAGCGACAGCAGGAAGCTTCGGTGCACCCATACCTAGCGCACCAAATGTCGGATCACGGGTTCCGGCAAAACCCTCGAGGTTCCAACACTGGGGTGCGTGCGAAGGTTTTCTCCCTATCGATCCATGCCCTAGCTCGCTAAGATCTCGCGGATGAACTCCACGAACTTGCAACACAAAGACACAAGATTTATACTGGTTCGGGCCACCGTTGTGGTGTAATACCCTACTCCAGTGTGGTGGTGGTCGATTCCCTCTTGGGCTGATGATGAATAGTACAAGGGGAAGAACGGCCTCCTGAGGTTGAGGTGTTCTTGTGCTTGGCGAACTTGTGCGTTGAGATGCCTCTGAAGTAGTTCTTCCTTTTCCGTCTCTTTTTTGTTCCTACTGTGGTGGCTAGTTCTACTTATATAGGCCCTGGTCCTCTCCTCAAATATTGAGCGGGAAGGGAGCCAACAATGGCCAATTTGAAAGGGGACAACTAGTATAGCTTATCCTGACAAAAGTAGTCTTCGCATGTAAAAGGCTCTGGTGGTGATGCCGTCTTGGGCTCAATGGTGACCTCTGTATTGCCGTCCTGCTGGTCTTGGTCTCGTTTCATCGACATGGAAACCTTTGCTTGATGCCTCGGTACTCCGCGCCTAAGCTTGCCCCCTTAGCACCAAAGAGGAAGCAGGGACACTGCACGCGCTGGCGCCCGCCTAGTCTTGATCATCATGGATCACGTCACGAGCACCTCGCAAGATTTGCCTTGACTTGATCTATCCACCCCTTGTGAGCCTGCCTGGCGAGGCTGCTCCAGAGGAGGTCTTGCATCGTCTGCCTCACGAGGCTTGGCCCCTCGTGAGGGTCTTGAATACCTCATCGATGAAGATGGGCCGTACAAACCTGCTAGCTCAGCCACGCCGTGGGCCGCAGGAAGCCAAGTCTGGGGACCCCCGTTCCCTTAACGCCAACATCGGCGGTTCCGCCACTTTCCCTTATTATCATACACTCTTATTCTTATTGGACCGTGGGCGATCTTCGGTACTCCCGCCTCGCATCAATTCCTTTACCCAAATTTTAGTAGCCGTTGTACTTCAACTGTCACCCACACTCCTCCAGCACCGAACTTATAGTAAAATTACAATAGCCAAGGCATTTGAACCGCCGCCCTCCCTCATCCACCACCATCTCCACCCACCATTACTAAAATTTTCAGTAGCCACGGCATATCCTCAAACACCACCCCGCCCCCTCCATAGTCCCCGCACCCGACCCCCTCCCCTCCCTCGAACCCTAGCTTGCCGCGGCCGCCAACTCCTGCCTGTCTGCCCGTTCCTTCTAGCTTAGATAGTAAAGTTCAGGTTACCCAATGATTCCCTGCAATGTCCATCCCCGCCAGATCCACATCCACTGCTCCAGAATGTTGCAGCCTAAGCTCGACCACGTATCCCAGGGAGCCCAACGAGCGTTTGGCGAAGAAGAGGTTTATCATGGCCTCTTAGGAAGACGTTGGCGAGGTGGCTGCCATTCGCCCCAACCTGTCGATCCCGGAGTAATACCTCGCCGTGGAAGCCGGGCAAGACGTTGACTACATTAGAATGCCGGAGGCTTCATTTCAGCGGGCTAGCATATTACTCTATCTCGGGAAAGCTGGCTACGACATCAAGCTCGTCGACAGCGACAGCTTCACACAAGCCATGTCACATGTTAAGTGGTCCATCCCCAAACCCTATGGTTCAACCACCGTTGATCTCTTCGACGGCCCTGCCGCTGATCTCCTCCGCCATGCGGTCAAGGATTTGTGATCCTTGTACGCCATCGAGCCCATTTTGTCATTTCTAAAGGACATGTTATACGTCGGCGGCTTGGGATCCTCAATTGCTAAGTCAGATCTCATTGACCACGACCACAAGGAGGGCACCCACAAAGGTTCTTCCAATGTGAAACAACCCATTTGTGACATCAGAGAGCGCACCATGGGTCTGTGCTTTTCCAACTGGAAGGATCCCGTCCATGACATGTTAGGCAACATCCTATCACTTACCTTTTTCTAGCTTGCCAACCCATACTATCGTGCGGTGTTTTAACTGTCTCGTGTTTAATTATTTCAGTTATGCAAAAATGTATTGTTCAATAGGGCTATGTGATGTTTAAGTATGAGTTGTCCACTTCAGTTTCATGAATGGCTATATTTGGTTGTTTATAGTGAGTAGATGCCTTGTTTATCTACATTTGGTTGTTAGGTTGGTTTTAGTGAGCATTTTTCTTGTTATTGAGTAGATGCCTTTTTTATATGTATTTGGTTCTTAGGTTGGTTGAAGTGAGCATTTGTCCAGTTATCAAGAAGATGCCTTGTTCATCTGTATTTGCTTGTTAGGTTGGTTGTAGTGAGAATTTTCTAGTTTTCAGGCATATGCCCTATCTATCTATATATTTGCTTGTTAGGTTGGTTGCAGTGAGACTCTTTCCAGTTTTCAATGGCTATATTTGGTTGTTATATTGATCATTTATGCCTTGTTTATTTCTGTCATTCACAATGTGGTGTTCATTATGTGCAAGTATGAACTGTGCAGCTCGATTGCATCAATACCAGTTTGAACGACTATATTTGGTTCTAATTATGCCTGGTGTAGTTAACACATGCCCTTTATTTCAGTTTTACACATTTATCTAGTGTGATGTTTAAGCATTACCTATGCTCTATTAATTTTAATACCAGTTTGAATTGCAATATTTGATGGTTGTTAAGACTGTTGTCGGTAACACTGCCTTCCATTTTATATCTGCTTTAACAACATGATGAAACCAACACATTCAAGCTATCATTTGGAGATGATGTTGTTTACCTTTGCTATATTTGTTTGATGTTAAGGTTGCTGTACTTATCATTCCTTTCCACTACTTATGCAGGAAAATAATGGGAGTGGCCACCATTTTCCGTCGAGGTTAGTTTCATCCCTCGGCTTGTACTCCCCCCATCGTTCCATAATGTAGTGCATATAGATCCAGGCCTGGACACTTGTTAGCTTCTAATATTGACTTGTTGCTTGTAGGTACATATGCCCTTGGCAAGGATCCACGTATCGACCCTTTTTGCGTATGGGGCAATGAGATATTCATGAACAAGCATCAAGTGAGGAAACTGATAAGGATTATTAGCAAAAAGATATGAACGGTGGCAAGCAAATTATTTGTTTATGCTCTATCCAACACAACACTGAGCTGTAGGATGGCAACTACAAACTCTGCAGCCTTCTCTTTTTACTGCCCATAATGAGTTGTTAGACAAAAATGTCTAAATCTTTTTAGTTCGTGGTGGTTCCCGAAGCAGTTCACTCAAGATTAGATCGCAAAGTACATGATTGGTGGACACGCAATGAAGGTTAAAGTATTTCGTCCAGACTACAATGAGCATCGAGAAGTCCTAATGGATACAGCGAAGGATGGATGGGCAACCATCACAAGAGGTTGGCCTAGAGTCATGCGCGCATTATGCATGGAGGAGGGCACAAAATGGGCATTCCGCTTCACCTTCTCCGGCAACAAGAATGTCTTTTGCCTCTCTCTTTACAGTCTTTAGTACAACTATGGTTCATCATTCTTTACTTGGTGCTTCTGTAGTTCTTTTGCATATGTACTTGTGCATCGAATTATACATTCGTGGTTGAACCTATATTTGTAATAAACATGGTTGGATATGAAATAAGTGATTCCCTACTTTCAAATTCAAAACATGTGATTTTTAAATTAGGGATTACACAGCACATGGTTTGTGAAAGCGAAACGTCTGTGATAGACGTGGAGATCAGACACGTTTCTAGGATCCACTACGTGTGCAATCAATCTCTACTACACACTACACACATGATCGGCCAAGAAAAATCGTGTGCGATTAACAACAACATCGCACACAGTTCTTTATTATTAAATGTTTGCGGTAGTCACCTTATCACACACGCTTCGCAATTATGGACTGTTTGTGATGTTGTGCGCATCGCAAACATTTGGTCATAGAAGAACGCGTGCGATAGGTCTTCATCCGACGCGAGTACGACAGATGAATCGTGTGGGATGTATTCAAGCTTCACATACAGTTTTATAGCAACAAATGTGTGCGCTCTTACACCGAATCGTATACAGTTGAGGAAAAGTAAATGTGTCTGATTGTCTGCTTCTATAATCGTGAACTGTTTGTGATGGATCGCGCATCGTAAATGTAGCACCACAGAATACCGACTGTAATGGCAATGCAACCAGAAACGAGTTGCAAGGATGGAGCGTTTTGGATATTCGAGATATCAGAAATAGTTTAGTAGGGACAACTGTATGCATCAAGGCTTCCTATCCCCGACGGTTTCTGGGTCGTGTGGGAAGGACCCCCCTATCGTAGTCACTAACTTGGCAATGGTCAAAACGCCGTAGTGGAAAGGGGTTAAAAACCGTTTGTATAGCACCTCACTGTACTAGTGTATTCCTTCACTGAACATGGTCATAAATCTAGAATAGCTAGTTTGAAAGCCGCATGAACCAGCTTACTTGTGGTTGAATGGCATCCCTATGGAGAGTTGGGCTAGATATGCAATGGATTGCGTATGCAAGATTGACTTGGTTGTCAACAACCTTAGTGAGGTTTTCAACAAGATGATCCTAGATTTTAGGTCCAAGCCGATTAAGACCATGTTTGAAAGGTTGACGACCAAGCTAATGGTTAAGTACCAGGGCATAAGAGACAAAATAGAAAATTGTAGGTGGGAAATAACCCCACATTACATGGAAAACTTGAAGAGAGCAAGAAATGGGCTAAATATTGTGAAGCAGACATGGCTAGTCCAACATATGACAAGTAACTAGTGGAGAGAACACTTACCATGTGCAGCTGGATGAAGGGGGTTGTTCTTGAAAGAGGTGGGACATGACTAGATCACCTTGCCATCATGCAATTTCTGTTATGCACATGATCAAAGTTCATCCTAAAGATTATGTGCATCCATTCTTTAAGAAGGAAATGTACAAGGCAGCTTACCAGCACATCATCTACCCTGTTCCTGGTCCTGAATTCTGGCCAAACACAAACACACCAGATATTGAGCCGCCAGAATTTAAGGAGAAGAAAGGGAAGAAGCAGACAACTAGGAGAAAGGGTCAATTTGAAGTGCCAGCTCCTAAGGATACATGAAGGATGGGCAAAATAACCTTCCACTACTAGGGAAAACCTTATAGACAGAATCTTAGCAGTAGCGCTTGTTAAAAAGGGCGTTGGTGCTAAATAGCAGTAGCGTGTGCAGGTTAAACGCGCTACAGATACACACGTAGTAGTAGCGCATCTCCCTTTCAACGTGCTAATACTAAAATTCTCACTACTAAGCCGATAGGCTATATATAGTAGTAGCGGTCTTTTAGAAACAGCGCTACCGCTAAGATTATTTTAGCAGCGCGTTTACGGTGAGAGGCGCTACTGCTAATGAAAATAAAATAAAATGAAAAACAAATAGAAAAGTAAATGAAAATGAAAGAAATAGAAAAGGGAGAAAGGAAAACATAAAATGTAATGAAAAATAAATGAAACAGGGAAAATGGAGAAAGGCATAGCAGTAGCGTCTGTTCATAAGAGGCGCTATAGATAATGTAGCAGTAGCGCCTGTTTAGACCCATGCAATAGAAGGAGAAAAGGAAATAAGAAAAGGAAAGGGAAATACATAGCTATAGCAGTAGTGCGTTTAGTAAAAATCGCCTTAGCTATAGCGCTTTTTCTGAAACGCGCTACTACTAAGTTTGACTTAACCCAAAAGCGGTTTCCCCACCACCCCCGGCCACCACTTCTCCCCCAAATCCTTCGCCCAACTTCACCGCCGTCTCCGCAATTCGCCGTCGCCCTACTTCACCGTCGTCTCCTGCCGACGTCGACGCCACCGGAGCCGGCCCCAACGCCACGGGAGCCATGCGGCCTCATTAATGCCACCGGAGCCGCCTTCGGCGCCACCGGATCCACCCTCGACGCCCCTGCCTCCCTCGCCACCACTACCTCCCTCGCCACAACCGAAGCCATCCTCTGTAAGCCCCCACCCCTCCTCTCTCTCATGCATAGCACAAACATTGGATAGAGAACTAGCTAGCTAGGTTAACTAGTTTAATTAGGTTAATTATCTATGTTAGTGCAAAATTTTAGTTAGGGATTTGACAGAGAACTAGTTGGGTTAACTAGGTTAATTAGGTTAATTATCTAGGTTAGTGCAAAAATTTATTAGGGCTTTGAAAGAGAACTAGCTAGGTTAACTAGTTTAATTAGGTTAATTATCTAGGCAAATTAGGTTAACTAGCTAGGTTAACTAACTTGGTTAAATACCTAGGTTAATTAGGTTCATTAGGTTAACAAGCTAGGTTAACTAACTAGGTTAAATAGCTAGGTTCATTAGGTTAACAAGCTAGGTTATCTAGGTTCGCTAGGTTAGAGGAAAAATTTATTTTAGAGCATTAAGTCAGAAGGGTTAGAGAAATGGAGTTCCTTTGCAATTTAATTGGGTTCTGTCCTAGGTAGAGAAGTGTTTAGTGAGGTCATTTTGCAAAGGTTTTTGATTTTTGAAAAGACCACTATTTTCTAGGAAAAGAATTTAGGCAAATTTTATTTTAACGATGATCCTTTCCTAGACTTCTATTGTTGATTATATATTTTCATTGAAGTGGTCATGTTATATCTTTTCATTGAAGTGGTTTGATTGTGACCAAGTGGCCTCTTGTTGTTTCCGGGGAATGAAGCTGAGTGGCCTATGTTTGGCCCGAATGTTGATTCATTTCTGTTCTGGCAAATTTCATGTGCTCGATTTGTCCATGTTTAGCAAAGGTCATGCCGAAATTTTCCGTGAATTTCAGCATGACTTGTGCTACAAACTAGGATATATCGAGTGCCCGAGATTTGCCACACCGGTAAGGAGTCAACATTCCTACAAAACATAGGCCTTTTTATGTCATTATTCATTTTCTTAGGTCTAGAATTAATTGACTAGATTTATCGTAGGAAACATGGCAAGCAATGATGAAGGACAGGGTTCTGGTGATTGCGACAACGTCTACCTGGCGGCAGACGAATTTTTGAGACTTGTCGACGATCAACGGATGTTGTTGTTGGGCCCACCTGTCACATCAGAGACTTAGACCGACATCCATACCAGCGCTGAGACTGAGACCGACGCTGATACTGAGACCGGCACTGAGACTGAGACCGGCGTTGAGACCGGCACCGAGTCTGGCGGAGCCGGTACAGATCCAAAAGCAAAGAGGCAACGACGCCCAAACCAGCTCATGACTACTAGACTGGTGGTCACGGAGGTGGACGATGGCATTTTTGAGTCAATAGCGCCCATGGAAGTGCGATCGTGCTACGGCAATCAAATAGGCTGCATCCTACGACCGCCACCATCAACGATAATAAACTAAAGAAGATAGAAAATATGAGGGCCTCCCTCCTAAAGAAGCTGCACCAGATATTCTTTTTCCCGGACCGGGATGAAAAGGAATATAAAAATCCAGATAAAGACGCGACAATGAAGAAAATAAACAAACATGCCATGACCAAGTTTAGCGACGTGTTGGCCGCCTGGAAAGTAAGGGTGAAACATCAGATCGTCAACAAAAAGGAATCCTACTCCAATATTGTAAAGGATTATCTGACAATCACGGAAGAGCAGTTTGAAATATTCATGGTGGCTTGCGAGGCCGAAGCTGCCAAAAAAAGTCGAAATACAAGAAGGGGCTTCAATAGAGGAACATGGGGTGCCACCACCTCGGAAGTCGTGGTTATGGCAGGAAGAGGTCCATATGGGCCAAGGAGGACGCGGAACACGAAAGTCTAGGCATCCCAGACCCCTTGGCGGACTTCACCGTCCCGCAGGAGCGTGATGTCCTCAGGGTACGACACCATTGGGATTCTGTCAAGAAGGTTTTCGAGACAGACCCAGTCACAAGGGAGTTCATGAGACTGTTGGTAATTTTAGTTTCTGATCAATTCGACTGCATGTTTAGTCATATTTGTAAATGATCCTTGTTCCTTTTGCAAAGAGAGCAGCACAGGATTGCGGCCGAAAGCGACTCGGCGTCTAAGGCGTTGGCGAGGCCCAAGTGGGACAGCCCATTCAATTGGGCGTTGAACATATTGAAAGGACTCTTGGTGGACAATCGGCCGTCGTATGGACGCGTGCACGGTGTTGGAGATGGCGCCACGTGAAAGAAGTACTACCGTGAGACTATAGAGGAGAGAAAGGAAAGATGGAGGTTAAATGAAGAAAACATCGACAAGAAGGTTGAGATTGCGGTTGAGAAGAAATCAGCCGAGACAGTCGCAACAGCGGTAGCTTCCGCAATATAGGTGATTGCAGATATGTCTAGTGTCTTGGTTCCGGCCGTTTTCAGTTCGAGCAGGCAAAATCCAGGAAAAAATGCAGTGGACTTTCCCCTTGCCAACTTCTTCGGGAGCAGCTCGCCTAGCTTTGCCCCAGCACCTGCACCTGCTCCTGCACCGACTCCCGCACCAGCTCCTGCACCGGCTCCCACACCTGCTCATAGTAGCTCGTCCTCCGTGTCGGACATTCTCGGCGGTGCTTCGTCTTTGGTTGAGCTTGACGCCCTCATAGTATCTGTCACACCAACCCTCTTCAATAAATGTATAATCTCCCGTTTCCGTTGCCTTTCGGATGTCCCACGTCGTAGACATGCCTTTGCAGGCCGATGTAACCCTGTGCACCATATTGTACACCATTAGTGACCAGA
The DNA here is from genome assembly GCF_003073215.2 of Triticum urartu. Taxonomy (NCBI): domain Eukaryota; kingdom Viridiplantae; phylum Streptophyta; class Magnoliopsida; order Poales; family Poaceae; genus Triticum; species Triticum urartu. The sequence continues at coordinate 199,161,541 of NC_053022.1, read as the reverse complement.
AGGTGGACGTGGAGAAGGCGACGATAATGAAGCAGAAGGAACCATTGTTCCGCAGCCAGCCGATCCCCCCTAACATCTTCAAGGTATCTGTGGTTAGTGCCAAACCGGGCTACGAGAATTTGGCTCTTCCGGTACTAGGGGGATCATGAAAATACCCCGCGGTGGCTCGGTGGTTGCAATGGGTGGGTCCTGTTGTGGCCAAAGAGTCTGCTTCATCTGGAGGAGGCCGGGAGCACTCCCACGAGCATGCAGCCTCGGCAAGGTATGAACATCAACATCCCACCTACCCAATTAGCATCGGCTGTCGTGCTGGGTGATAGCGGACGGGGTGAGGAAGAGGCTCCATTAGTCAGTGATGACGTCACCGTAGATGAGGATGACGACGATGATGAGAATCAACAGTATCTCAATACTGACGCCTATGATGAGTACTCAGGGTTTGAGCGTCATGAGTCGGTGCCGGAATTGCCGCCTCCAAAGGCTGAACGTATTATAGACGAACTTCTAGTAGGAAAGAAGCATAGGAAGAGATGGAGGAAAGGCAACAAAGCTTTTTCTATGATCCAGCTACCTCAGCGGCCTCGGGTTCAAGACCATATACCTATCCCCGGTGCGGCAAAATGGCATATCGTCGGTGAACCAATCCTACCTAAGGCAGCGTTAGAGGCCACACACTGCGATCTAAGGAGACTTCATGACGATGTGCTGCGGAGAGAGAAAAGCCACATCGCCTCGGAAAATCCAAGATACCCACTCGACATGGTTAACGTGCCACGGCAAAGGTCGTACGTCCACACATGCGTCGTGGACAAGTTCTTCCTTTTATTCGATTACATTTTCGACATGTTTCACTTGAAGAAGCTGGATTTTACGTTTGTCTTCCTTGATGCATTCTACATGAACTACATCATCGGGATTGAGCAGATACCTTATATGTGTGTCGCTGACCCGTACTTCATGCACGAGGGCTTCCTGGCAGTCCGCGCACACCACCGTGAATACGCGAGGGACTACATCACCGGTTTATGGTCGCCAATAAGGACAAGGAGGCGATTCTCGTGTCTTATCATCCCCTGTAAGTCATCCGCACAGAAATCCTTCCTTCGATTTCAATCATTCATTTACACGGTGGAGGTTAATTAATTTGAGGTGTACTTATTTTGTGCAGCGGCGGGCGTGCCGTCCTCATCACCCTTTACCCCCGATACTCCCACGCTCTTTACTTGGCCTCATCGAAGAACATGAACAAAAAGGATTACACCCACATCAAATCTATTCTTGACAATGCTATCTTTTACTACGACGTACGGGGTGGAGAGGTCAAGGACAAGAAGAAAAGGGACGGCAGGCCCGCCTTCGGCCATAAGACCGACTTCTGCTGCATCCAGCAACCGAGTGATACTCTTAGTGATGGATTCTATGTCCTACACGACATGCTGTAGTACAAACGGGATCAGCAGGAGATATCCCGGATTCTACAATGGGCAAAGAACATAGGAGATATCCCGGATCATCGACTTCGAGCTGAGTTCTATCACATCCAGCATGAACTTTCCCAAGTCATCGTGAAGGAGGTCCTCGACAAAATAGGTATGTTCCATGAGGAAGGGAAAATGTCACGGGAAGAGGTTCGAACACGCGTAGCCCCTCAGCATCTCGACCTGAAGCCTTTCACTAAGCTCGGGGACTATCTCCCTGACTTGGATGGATGGAACGACATGTTGGTGTGATTGTAGATATATGACAATGTATCCGTTTAGTCCATACTTTCTGAGTGACGAAACTTTGTGTTATGCACGACGAAACTTTATTTATGATGTAATTAAACCATCCTTCTTAACTAGCGAAGATCTCTCTGGTTAGAGCATTTTGGGTACGATAACTTTGTTATTTATGCATATGATATGTTGCTTCTATTTTTTCCAAGTTTATCTCTTTCAGTTGCTCAACTATATATGTTGCATATTGCCGACTCATGCGATGATGCAGGTGCATAGATAATCGATGACAAAGAAGTGCAACGCGAGGAGTATACGACGAGTGGTCGGAGTGTCAGGCCTAGGTGTACCAGTTTCCGGTACACCGAGCGACAACTAGTAGTTAGTTTAGGTTCACGCTAATGCGAGAGAGGGATACGAACTCATGTACTATATAGTTCCGCTCTCACTCATAGTGATATCTCTTGCTGCGTATATCATTGTTTAGATGGATGCCGATGTAGTTGCAAGTAATCCAGACTTGTATCACTATTTTCGAGATGATGATTAGAGACCACTTTGTGTTGGATGATGATTATGATGATGACATGATTTGATGCTATGATTACATTTGTTTGTGTATGATATGCTAAAGATTATTGTACAAACCCTGTTTAAATACAAAACAAATATGCAGAAAAAACAAAAACTAATAAAACTAAGTGTAGCGAGGGGGATAAAGTTAGAAGCAGCGCGCTCTTACCAATAGCGCGTCCAAGTTAAATGTGTTGTAGCTATTAGCAGTAGCGCGTCGAACTAAAGCTTGGTGTTGCTAGCCATGTATAGCAGTAGCATGGGGCAACAGGCGCTACTGATACATGTTAGCTGTAGCGACATATCAGTAGTGCCGGACCCCGCGCTAATGATACACCAAATATTCGCACTACTGCTAGGCTTTTCCCTAGTAGTGTGCAGTAACTACAACAAGCAAGGTCACAGATGGACACTGTGTGGAGACCCTCTTAAGACTAAGTTGCAGACAAGGAAAAACATGCACCAGGTAACTAATACGTTTCCAACGTATCTATACTTTTTGATTGTTCCATGCTATTATAGTATCAATCTTGGATGTTTTATATGCAATTATGCAATATTATATCATTTTTGGGGACTAACCTATTAACTTAGTGCCAAGTGCTAGCTGTTTTTTTTTCAATTTTTGGTTTTCTAGGAAATCAGTACCAAACAAAGTCCAAATGCCACGAAACATTTTGACGATTTTTTTCTGGACAAAGGAGAGCCTAGAAGCTTCGTGAGGATACCAGACGTGCAACGAGAAGGCCACAAGGCACTATGGCACACGCAGGGGGGTAGGCCTACCCTAGTACCTTGTGGGACCACTATGGCTCCGTTTGACCTAATGCCACCTCTATAAATTCTCTAAAATCGGGAACAACAGGGAGCCACCCAAAATACTTTTTCCGCCGTCGCAAGTTTCTGTTCTTCGGAGATCCCATCTAGAGGCCTTTTCCGGTACTCTGCCGGAGGGGGAATCCGTCGTGGAGGGTCTCTACATCAACCTTGCTGCCCTTCCAATGATGTGTGTGTAGTTTACCATAGACCTACAGGTTGATGTTGCTTGAAACTACGTCGGTATTTCCCCAAAGAGGAAGGGATGACGCAGTACAGCTATGGTAGGTATTTCCCTCAGTTATGAAACTAAGGTATCAATCCCGTAGGAGAACCAAGCAACACTATGTTAATGGTACCTTCACACAAATACAAATACTTGCAACCCGACGCATATGAGGGGTTGTCAATCCCTCTTCGGGTAACGGCTCCAGAAATTGCCAAGTTGATGGGATAAAAATTGTGGTAGATTGGATAAATAGATCTCCATAAAACACAAAATAAAAGATGCAAATGGAAAGTGCAACAAAGTATTTTTGGGTTTTTGGAATAACAAATCTGAAAATAAAAGCGAATAAAAGTAGATCTCAAAGAAAAATAATAGATCGGAAAGCAAATATGATAAAGAATAGACCGGGGAACCGTAGATCTCAAAGGAAAGTAACACCTTGATAGGTTAGTCCCAGAAAATGACATAAAGTTACTATAAAATGATTGTAAAACATCCAAGAATGATAATATAATAGCATGGAACAATCAAAAATTATAGATACGTTGGAGATGTATCATGGGTCCATACCTAATAGCTAGATGGCTTCTTATCTCTCTTTTATCTTCAGTACAATGCTCTCCTCGATGTTGATGGAGATATATTTGATGTAATCTTCTTTTGCGGTGTGTTTGTTGGGATCCGATGAATTGTGGGTTTATGATAAGATTATCTATGTATATTATTTGAGTCTTCTCTGAACTCTTTTATGCATGATTAATTTAGCTTTGTATTTCTCTTTGATCTATTTGTTTGGTTTGGCCAACTAGATTGATTTATCTTGCAATGGGAGATGTGCTTTGTAATGGGTTCAATCTTGCGGTGCTCTATATCCCAATAACATAAAGGGAAAAGACATTTATTTGTATTGTTGTCGTTAAGGGGAGAACGATGGGGTTTATTCATATTGATTGGATTTACTTTGTCTACATCATGTCATCTTGCTTAAGGCATTACTCCGTTCTTTATGAACTTAATACTCTAGATGCATGCTCGATAGCACTCGATGTGTGGAGTAATAGTAGTAGATGCAGCTAGGAGTTAATCTATTTGTCTTAGATGTGATGACTATATACATGATCGTTGCCTTGGATATCGTCATAACTATGCACTTTTCTATCAATTGCCCAACAGTAATTTGTTTACCCACCGTATGCTTTTTATTCGAGAGAGAAGCCTCTAGTGAAAACTATGGCCCCAGATCTATCTCCATCATATATAAAATCCAAAAATACCTTTCTGTAATTTATTTACCATTATTTTATTTTGTGTTTTTGTTTATCTATCTATCTCAATGAGATTTGATCCTTGCAGTTAATCGCGAAGGGATTGACAACCCCTTGTTTGCGTTGGGTCCAAGTATCTGTTCTTTTGTGTGTAGGTGTTGTTCATGAGGTATTGTGTGGTTCTCCTATTGGATTGATAACCTTGGTTCTTAACTAAGGAAAATACTTATCTCTACTATACTGCATCATCCTCTCCTATTCGAGGAAATCCCAGCGCAGCCACAAGTAGCAGGAAGAATTTGTGACACCGTTGCTGGGGAGACATCACCAAAACCTATCAAGTACCATTGCATAAAATTTCATCTCCTTGCATTTACTTTCATTTTCCATTTGCCTCTTAGTTTCATCTCCCCTACTTCTAAAACGTTTTCACAAAAAACAAAAAAAATAGTTTTCGTTTTCCTTTTTGCTTGTTTGCTTGCTTGTCGCTATGTCTCAAGAAAATACCAAGTTGTGTGACTTTTCCAATACTAATAATAATGATTTTATTAGTACTCCAATTGCTCCTCCCACCACTAGTGCAGAGTCGTGTGATATTAATGCTACTTTGCTAAATCTTATCATGAAGGAACAATTTTCTGGTAGTCCTAATGAACAGGATGCATCCAATCTTAACACTTTTGTTGAATTGTGTGAGATGAAAAATAAAAAAGATGTGGATAATGATATTTTCAATTTGAAATTATTTCCGTTCTCACTATGAGATCGTGCTAAAACTTGGTTTTCATCCTTGCCACGAAATAGTATTGATTCTTGGGATAAGTGTAGGGATGCTTTTATTGCCAAGTATTTTCCTCCCCGCGAAAATTATTTCTCTTAGAAGTCGAATTATGTATTTTAAGAAACATCAGCATGAACATATTGCAAAATCTTGGGAGAGAATGAAATTAATGATAAGAAATTGCCCCACTCATGGTTTAAGTTTATGGCTGATCATACAAAAAAAATATGCGGAATTGAATTTTGTTTCTAGAAATCTTTTAGATTCCGCTACGAGGGGTACCTTTATGAAAATCAATTTAAGAGAATCTATGAAACTCCTTGATAATATTATGGAAAATCATTCACAACAGCATACCAAAAGAACTACTAGTTAAAAAGTGAATTCAGTTGAAGAAATTAATACTTTGAGTGATAAAGTAGATGCACTTATGAAATTATCGCTAGTAAAAGTGATCATATTGATCCTAATGATGTGCCATTGTATACTTTGATTGATAAAAATAATGATGCTGTAGATGTGAATTATTTCTCGTGAAACAATTTCAATAGTAATGCTTATAGTGGTAATTTTAATCCTAGGCCGTTTCATGGAAATTCCTATAATTATTTTGGCAATTCCTATGGAAATTCTTATAATAATAATAGGATGCCCTCTAATCTTGAAAGTAATATTAAAGAATTTATTAATTCTCAAAAGATTTTCGATGGTATGATAGAGGAAAAATTGAGTAAAGTTAATGATATGTCTAGGAACATGGATAGAATTGTTCATGATGTGGAAAATCTCAAAACTAAAATTTTGCCACCTAAGATTGATATTAATGAGTCCATCAAAGCTATCTATCTCTCCATTAATGAAAGTAAAGAAAGAATTGCTGGATTGAGGGCTAAGCGAGAATTCGTAGAAAAAGCGATTCCACCCAGATTTTATCATAATCATGATGAAGATATTAAAATGATTCATGTCTCACCCATTGAATCTTTGTTTAGCAATATAAAAATTGATGAAAATGGGACTGAAGATGTGTTACCTTTAGCTAGAAGGCATCCTAATTGTTTGAAGGGTGACAGTCTTAATGAAAAAATTGATAAAAGTGGGTTTGGGGAGGTCAAAACTTTAAATAGTGATGTTCCCACTACTTTGGATTTAAAGGATTTTAATTATGATAAATTTTCTCTAATTGAGTGTATCTCCTTGTTGCAATCTATGATAAATTCACCCAATGCTTATGAACAAAATAAAGCTTTTACTAAACATATAGAAGCTATGATCAAAGATTTAGAAGAAAAGCTAGAATTGGGGGTTAATATACCTAGGAAATTATATGATGAATGGGAACCTACTATTAAAATAAAGATAAAAAGTTATGAGTGTAATGCTTCATGTTATTTGGGTGCTAATGTTTCCACTATACCAAAATCTTTATGTGATGTGCTAGGCCTTCATGATTTGGATGAATGTTCTCTTAATTTGCACTTAGCGCATTCCACCAATAAGAAACCTTTGGGTTGAATAAATGATGTTCTTATTCTTGCAAATAGAAATTATCGTTGATTTTATTGTGCTTGATATTGATTGCAATCCGTCTTGTCTCATAATACTTAGTAGGCCTTTCCTACATCCCGTAGGTGCTATTATTGATATGAAGGAAGGTAATACAAGATTTTAGTTTCCACTAAAGAAAGGAATGAACACTTCCCTTGAAAGAGAATTAAGCCACCAAATGAATCTATTATGAGGGCCACCTATGGAATTAATTTGAAGGATGACAACACTTAAAATTATGCATGATGCCTAGCTAGAGGCGTAAAACAATAGCGCTTGTTGGGAGGCAACCCAATACTTATCTTTATTTTTCCTATTTCTTTCCTTTTTTGTGTGTGCACACAATTATGCTACTTTTATGGTTGTGTTTTTGTGTCTAAATTAGTGTTTGTGCCAAGTAAATCCTTTGGGATTATTTGGTTGAAGTTGATTTGATTCTGTGAGAGAACACAAACTTTTGCGCCTAGTAGCTGAATTGTTTAGATACACTGGACGTGATAAAATTATGAATTTTTTATGCATGACTGATATACAAATTTCCCACGTTCTCCTAAGTTTTCAGAATTTGTGGAGTTACAGAAGTGTTGCATTTGTCGATATCATTACAGATTGTTCTATTTTTGACAGATTCTGTTTTCGTTGCATTGTTTGCCTGTTTTAATGAATATATGGATTGTATCAGGGGGTATAAGTCATGGTGAAGTTATAATATATTAGGTATAATGCAACTATAAAATATGAATGGGTTTACAACAATACCTAAAGTTTATGATTTGCTTGTTATACTAACGGATCTCACGAGTTTTCTGTTGAGTTTTGTGTGCTGAAGTTTTCATGTTTTGAGTGAGATCATGATGGATGAGGGAATAAGGAGTGGCAAGACCCTAAGGTTGGGGATGGCCAAGGCACATGTGATGCCCCGACTTAATCATGCAGTAATCATACATGCAAATGCACATGATCAACATCAGGGACATGCTGTATGATATTACAACACAACTCTAAACACAATTTAAAGTCATACACGCTTCATATTACAAGCGAGGGGCCTTGAGGGCTCGAATACATAAGCTCGAATACAAACGAGTTAGCAGAAGCAACAATATCTGAGTACACACATAAAGTAAACAAGTCTGCCTTAAGAAGGCTAGCACAAACATCAACGAAGATCGAAAAGGCAAGGCCTCCTGCCTGGGAGCCTCCTAACTACTCTTGGTCGTCGGCGGTCTCCACATAGTAGTAGGCACCGTCGGGGTAGTAGTAGTCGTCGGGGATGGCATCTGGCTCCTAGAACTCGTCATCTGATCACAACAATCGGATATAAGGGAAAAGAAGTAGCAAAGCAACCATGAGTACTCATACAAAGTACTTGCAAGACTTACATCAGAACTATGCTAAGTATGCATTGGTATCAAAGGAATTGGGATATATATTTGGACTGAACTGCATAAATGCTAGGAGAGAAGGGAAAGCCTAGCCTATCGAAGACCAGCATCTTGAAGCATCTTCCATCATTAGAAGAGTGCATATTATCATATTATAAAGTAGTATGTATGTCGTAGCAATGCCGAGAGATCCTTTCTTGACTCCCTCCGAGAAAGCAACCCAGAGCCATCATATCCATTTCATGCCTCAGCATCCAGTTCTAGTTGTATAGACCGGGATACAACTCCGAGCGTCCGTTACCGTGGGCACAAGTAATCGAATACATTTAACTTCCCTGCAGGGTGCACCAACTTACCCAACACACTCGATTATCTTTGGCCAGACACACTTTTCCGGGCCATGCCCGGCCTTGGTTGATCAACATGTGTAGTCCTACCTAGGCTCAACAAAGAGGCCAGCACGCCAGTCTACATACTAAATGCAAAGGGGTCATGTGCCAATCATCCTTTGCAATCCTACGCATTGCGAGGACGGCCGTGATTAGTCCTGGCTACCTCTTTATACAAAGCAGGTGCTTACGCGGACCACATTGGCGCGTGCCACTAGACCGCTGACGTAAGTGAGCTTTCGGAAGAATCGTACGATGCTGAGTGCCCATACTTATTCCCACATGGGTTTAGTGTGAAAAGGCCAGAGGCTTACTAAGATCACGTATCCAAACCCGTTAGTGTCTTGGGAGCGCGCGGAGACGATCAATGATCCACGACATGTGGTCTCGTCGCCCCGCCTCACGGACTTATGGCAATGGCTAAGAATGCCCGACTGTGTTGCGTAATGAACTCGCGGGTACCCTCCAGGTCAACCCGACTCGGTAACTCTCGTGGATACCTGATGAGGACATCAATACATTGTTACACCCATAGCCCCTGCTGCTATACATACTGGACCAATTACTAGAGCTCACGCATGCCAATTGAATTATCAGGTACTTTCGTTTCTTGGTAACGATTCTAATGTTCATGAGAATATGATGCTGCCTAAATTGGATACATTTGTTTTGCTTACAAATGAAGGGCCTAGCTTGGACAAGAAAGATGAACCTTGGATCAAGTTCAAGCATGGAGATGATGGCATGCGCAAGGGGGTCAAGAACAGAGTTACAAGTGATGATTTCAGGACTTTGAAGCCACCATAAGGAGTGCATGAAGCCTTGGACGAAATATACAAGATGCCACTTGATAAATTTCATCCAGAGGCTATTTTAGGTGCTGTGTCACCTTATTATTCGGCCAGGCCCATGTATTTTCGAAATACTTAAGTATAGGCTGTTTTTAGAGTCTGTATGTGTGGGGAAACAAGAGTTAGGGTTGGTTTTGGACCCCTCCTCCAAGGGCCACAAAATCCTCCCCTCTTCCTCCATATATACAACCCTTAGGGCATCCTTTAGAGTTTGGGTTTTGTTTAGATTAAAGTTCGCCATAGCTGCAACTTCGCATACTTCATTTGTGTTCAACGACCAGACAAAGGCGTCACAGAACCCCACCTTGATCAATAAAGCTTTCATCTTATATTCGCAATATCCAGATTGCAATCTCGGTTTCTTGCTTGTTCTTCGTTTGCCTGCAGGAAATAGACCTTCGTGGTCAGGTTGATCGTGCTCCGGCATGGTCAATAACCTCTCAGAGTTGGTTTAGCAATTGCTAAGGCGCGACGTCCTCGCACGTTCATAGTCGGATCGTCAAAGTCGACTTCCTCCGAAACGACAGCCACCATCTCATCGAAAGACGGGACACCTTTGCCTCTATCAAGTGGTATCAGATTTCCAGGTTGCTCAGTGAGATTTTACAGTTTTTCGTAGTTTAGGTCGAGTCTGTTCTTCATACCTATAGTCCACGAAAAAGCCAAAAAAAATTAGGGTTAGGTCATCATATCCGAACCAATCTGAGCCTTTGCATAGTCTTTTTAGAGTTTTGCTTTGTTGAATTTGCGGTTGCATCGCCGTGTCGAGTTGCTGGTCTTAGCGTCTAGTCCCTTAGAGTTTCAAGTTCTGTTCACAGGTTGTCACACCGCCGCCGCACCATCGTCATCATCATTACCATATACCACCACCCCACCATATACATCACCGCTGCCATATACAACCACCAATCTGAGTCCACATATACCATCGCCATATACCACCACCAATCCGAGTCCAGATATACCATCGCCATATACTACCACCAATCTGAGTCCAGATATACCACCAGTCCGAGTTCCACTAGATTCATCTCCGCCACCAGTCCTAGTCCAAGTCCAGTATTTGTTGCTTTGTTTTTAAGTTCCAGATCACGCCATACTCCGAGTCCTGACAGAGTAGGACTCCCAAGATTCCGTGCTACCCACAGTAGAAAAATAGTTCCAAACTCAAAAAAACTAAGTCTGGAAAATTCTGGCTAGGCAGTTTTTAGACCATTTGTAGACTTTTTCGAAAAAAATTGTTGCGAAGCAAAAAAAAGAGAAAAAAGTGCAAAAAAGTGAAAAAAAGGAAAAAAAATCGGAGAGTGCTCCTCCCTTGTTTATGTGCCGTGCCGTGATTTTGTTCGTGTTCTAGGCTCGCGTCTTTAGTACGGTCTAGCCTAGGACCAGCACAGTACCGTCGTTGAGCGTTTATTCAACATTGCATCTCTGAATTGATTATTGCTGACCCTTTTTGCTACCATATTATAAGCCTTCCCAGATCCACATACATCTACGTCATGCGTTTAACTCTCCCTGGTAATCGCTCTATCCAAGCTTTGAGAGTTTTGACTATGACGGTTGCTGATCACCGCTTGCTGCTGGGTAAGAACTGGTAAGAATTTTAGATTTGCTTGACGGATTTCTGACATCCACCACCACCTCTTGTTAGTAGTCTGTAGGATCACATTCTTTTGTGTTTCTATTGCTGCTAACCATGGCAGGATCACAAGCCGACGAGACTAACTGGGAGAACATGACGAATAAGTAGTTGCATGATAAATTTCAGCAAATGATGAGAGGACAGGTGCAAGATGTGCTAAACAGATTTGAAGAGGCCATGGAGAAGATAGATGGCTTGGAGAAGACGTTCGAAACAAAGCTCGATAACAAGTTTAATGAATTGCTCGCTCGTCTTCCACCACCACCACCGTCTGCCCCTAACGCACCTCTCCAACAACAACAACAACAACAGCAACAACAACAACGTTGCTTTCCAAATCAAGTGGGACGAGCACAACGCGTTCCCATTAACCCTGGGAAAAATTTTGGTGCCGCTGTTGATGCTTCTGCCGCTCCTGCTGCTACTGCAGAGGTGGAGGACCATTACGAGGATGAGGTTGACCAAAATCAGAACTACGTGCAACCACCAGCACCACCACCACCAGGTCGTCATCATGCATATCATCGCAACGGTAGGGCTGCACCACCACCTGAGGTACATGACCATCTTCCTAAACTAAAATTGAACATTTCACCATTTCAGGGTAGATATGTTCATGATATATATCTTACTTGGGAGTTAGAAACTGAACAATGATTTACATGTTTACAATATCCTGAGGAGAGACGTGTTCCTGCTGCTGTTTGTGCTTTCACTAGCTTTGCATGTGTTTGGTGGTCTGAACATTGTAGATTATATCCTATTCCAGCTACTTGGGCTGCTTTGAAAACTGCTATGTGTACTCGTTGGGTTCCACCATATTATCAACGTGAATTACTTCAAAAATTGCAGCGTTTAAGACAAGGAAAAAATTCTGTAGAAGAATATTATCAGGAATTACAAACTGGCATGATTAGATGTGGTATTGTTGAGGAGAATGAAGCTATGCTTGCATGTTTTATGGGTGGATTAAATAGATAGATTCAGACCATTCTAGAGTATAAGGAGTATACTAATATCACCCGTTTACTCCATCTTGCTTGTAAAGCTGAACGTGAAGTGCAGGATCGACAGGCATTGGCGCGAACTAATTTTTCTGCGGGTCGATCTTCATCATGGACACCACGTGCATCCTCTACTTCCACTCCACCAGCACCTCCATCAGGTGCCACCTCCAGCCATGATACAAGAAAGCAGGCACAACCACCACTCTCTGCCAACAGCACACCTGCCGGACCTGCGCAGAGCTCTTCTTCTTCCATGGCATCAACATGGCACACAAGTGATATTATTTGTTGTCGTTGTAAGGGAAGAGGACATTTTGCAAGAGAATGCCAAACTCAGCGTGTGATGATTGCTAGTGAGGATGGTGGGTATGAGTCCGCTAGTGACTATGATGAGGAGACTTTGGCTCTTACTACACATGAAGAACGCGGTGGAGAGGATTCTGATCATGAGACACAATACATGGCTGCTGAAGATGCTGACAGGTATGAATGTTTAGTTTCTCAACGTGTTTTGAGTGTGCAAGTTACACAAGCTGAGCAAAATCAGAGGCATATTTTGTTCCATACAAAGGGAGTTGTGAAGGAACGTTCTGTTTGCGTCATCATAGATGGAGGGAGCTGCAATAACTTGGCTAGCATGGAGATGGTGGAGAAGCTATCTCTCACCACAAGACCACATCCACATCCTTACTACATCCAATGGTTCAACAACAATGGCAAGGTTAAGGTAACACGTACTGTTCGTGCGCATTTTAGTATATCTACATATGCTAATTATGTTGATTGTGATGTGGTACCTATGCAAGCATGTTCTTTGTTACTTGGTCGACCATGGCAATTTGATAAAAATTCTATACACCATGGTAGAAACAATCAGTATACTCTTGTTCATAAGGATAAAAAATATTACTTTGCTTCCTATGACTCCTGATTCCATTTTGAAAGATGATATTAATAGAGCTAATAAAGCAAAACATGAGAAAAAATAAAAGTGAAAATCATATTGTGGCAAAAGAATTTGAGCAACAAATGCAGCCTAATAATAAACCATCTAATGTTGCTTCTGAAATTAAATTGAAAAGTGCATGTTTACTTGCCACCAAATCTGATATTGATGATTTAGATTTTAGCAAATCTGTTTGCTATGCTTTTGTGTGCAAAGAGGCATTATTTTCATTCGAGGATGTGCCTTCCTCTTTGCCTCCTGCTGTAACTAACATTTTGTAGGAGTTCGCTGACGTCTTTCCACAAGACGAGCCACCGGGATTACCACCTATTCGAGGGATTGAGCATCCAATTGACTTAATTCCCAGTGCACCATTACCCAACCGTGCACCATACCGTACCAATCCAGAGGAGATGAAGGAGATTATGCATCAAGTACAAGAACTGCTCGACAAAGGTTATATACGTGAATACCTTAGTCCTTGTGCTGTTCCTATCATTTTAGTGCCGAAAAAGGATGGTACGTCGCATATGTGCGTTGATAGTAGAGGCATTAATAATATTACTATTCGTTATCATCCTCCTATTCATAGGCTAGATGATATGCTTGATGAATTGAGTGGCTCTACAATATTCTCCAAAGTTGATTTGCGTAGTGGATACCATCAAATTCGAATGAAATTGGGAGATGAATGGAAAACAACATTTAAAACTAAGTTTGGATTATATGAGTGGTTAGTCATGACTATTGGGTTAACTAATGCACCTAGTACTTTCATGAGATTAATGAACGAAGTATTACGTGCTTTCATTGGACGATTTGTGGTAGTTTACTTTGATGATATATTGATTTATAGCAAATCTTTGGAGGAACATTTGGAACATTTACGTGCTGTTTTTATTGCTCTACATGATGCACGTTTGTTTGGTAACCTTGGAAAGTGCACCTTTTGCACTGGCCGAGTATCTTTTCTTGGCTACGTTGTTACTCCACGGGGAATTGAAGTTGATAAAGCCAAGATTGAAGCTATTGAGACTTGGCCGCAGCCTAAAATGGTCACACAAGTGAGGAGTTTCCTTGGCCTCGCTGGTTTCTATAGGCGTTTTGTGAGAGATTTCAACACCATTGCTGCACCTCTCAACGAGCTTACAAAGAAGGATGTGCCTTTTGTTTGGGGTACCGCACAGGAAGAAGCCTTCACGGTATTGAAATATAAGTTGACACATGCTCCTTTACTCCAACTTCCTGATTTTAATAAGGCTTTTGAGCTTGAATGTGATGCTAGTGGAATTGGATTAGGAGGTGTGTTATTACAAGATGGCAAACCTGTTGCATACTTTTCTGAAAAATTGAGTGGGCCTAGTCTGAACTATTCTACTTATGATAAAGAATTATATGCTCTTGTTTGGACCTTAGAAACATGGCAACATTATTTATGGCCCAAGGAATTCGTTATACATTCTGATCATGAATCTTTGAAACACAATTAAAGTCAAGCAAAACTGAACCGTAGACATGCTAAATGGGTTGAATTCATTGAGACTTTCCCTTATGTCATTAAACACAAGAAGGGTAAAGAAAATGTTATTGCTGATGCATTGTCTCGTCATTATACTATGCTTTCACAACTTGACTTTAAAATATTTGATTTGGAGACCCTCAAAGATCAATATGTGCATGATGCTGAATTTAAAGATGTATTGCAGAATTGTAAGGAATGGAGAACTTGGAACAAGTTTGTTCTTAACGATGGATTTGTGTTTCGTGCTAACAAGCTATGCATTCCAGCTAGCTCCGTTCGTCTTTTGTTGTTGTAGGAGGCGCATGGAATAGGATTAATGGGACACTTTGGCATCAATAAGACGGAGGATATACTTGCTACACATTTCTTTTGGCCAAAGATGAGACGGGATGTTGAGCGTTTTGTTGCTCGCTGCACTACATGTCAAAAAGCTAAGTCATGACTCAATCCTCATGGTTTATATATGCCTTTGCCTGTACCTAGTGTTCCTTGGGAGGATATATCTATGGACTTTGTTTTAGGTTTACCTCGAACAAATAAGGGGAGGGATAGCATATTTGTTGTCGTGGATAGGTTCTCGAAAATGGCACACTTTATACCATGTCATAAAAGCGATGATGCTGTTAATGTTGCTGATTTGTTCTTTCATGAAATTATTCGCTTGCATGGTGTGCCAAATACTATTGTTTCAAATCATGATACTAAATTTCTTAGCCACTTTTGGAGATGTTTATGGGCTAAGTATGGGACTAAACTGCTTCTTAGTACTACTTGTCACCCCCAAACTGATGGACAAACTAAAGTAGTCAATAGAACATTGTCTACTATGCTTAGGGCTGTTTTCAAGAATAACAAGAAAATGTGGGAAGAATGCTTTCCTCATATTGAATTTGCTTATAACCGTTCATTGCATTCTACTACTAAGATGTGCCCTTTTGAAATTGTGTATGGTTTCCTACCTCGTGCACCTATTGATTTGTTGCCTCTTCCATCTTCGAAGAAGGTTAATTTTGATGCTAAAGAACGTGCTGAATTGATTTTAAAAATTCATGAGTTAACTAAGGAAAACATTGAGTGTATGAATGCTAAATATAAACTTGCTGGAGATAAGGGTAGAAAACATGTTGTGTTTGCACCTAGAGATCTTGTTTGGTTACATTTGCGTAAGGATAGATTTCCTAATTTGCGCAAATCAAAGCTAATGCCACGTGCTGATGGTCCTTTTAAGGTGTTAGAGAAAATAAATGATAATGCATATAAACTTGAGCTGCCTGTAGATTTTGGGGTTAGTCCCACTTTTAACATTGCAGATTTGAAGCCTTATTTGGGTGAGGATGATGAACTTTTGTCGAGGACGACTTCATTTCAAGAAGGGGAGGATGATGAGGACATCAATACCATTGTTACACCCACAGCCCCTGCTGTTATACATACTGGACCAATTACTAGAGCTCGTGCACGCCAATTGAATTATCAGGTACTTTCGTTTCTTGGTAACGATTATAATGTTCATGAGAATATGATGCTTCCTAAATTGGATACATTTGTTTTGCTTACAAATGAAGGGCCTAGGTTGGACAAGAAAGATGAACCTTGGATCAAGTTCAAGCATGGAGATGATGGCATGCGCAAGGGGGTCAAGAACGGAGTTACAAGTGATGATTTCAGGACTTTGAAGCCACCATAAGGAGTGCATGATGCCTTGGACGAAATATACAAGATGCCACGTCATAAATTTCATCCATAGGCTATTTTAGTTGCTGCATCACCTTATTATTGGGCCAGGCCCATGTATTTTCGAAATACTTAAGTATAGGCTATTTTTAGAGTCCGTATGTGTGGGGAAACCAGAGTTAGGGTTGGTTTTGGACCCCTCCTCCAAGGGCCGCGAAATCCCCCCCCCCCTCTTCCTCCATATATACAGCCCTTAGGGCGTCATTTAGACTTTGGGTTTTGTTTAGATTAAAGTTCGCCATAGCTGCAACTTTGCGTACTTCGTTTGTGTTCAACGACCAGACAAAGGCGTCACAGAACCCCACCTTGATCTTTAAAGCTTTCATCTTATATTCGCAATATCCAGATTGCAATCTCAGTTTCTTGATTGTTCTTCATTTGCCTGCAGGAAACAGACCTTCGTGGTCAGGTTGATCACGCTCCGGCGTGGTCAATAACCTCTCGGAGTTGGTTTAGCGATTGCTAAGGCGCGACGTCCTCGCACATTCGTAGTCGGATCGTTAAAGTCGACTTCCTCCAAAACGATAGCCGCCATCTCATCAAAAGACATGACACCTTTGCCTCTATCAGTACCCCTCAGGGCTGACCCAACTTCAACATGGTTCTAAGGTAAAGTCAAGGTAATCGTGTGTCCATAACATCAATTGGGAAATCCAAGGAATCACCCTCGATGGATTCCTACTCGATGTAACCGTCAAGGTGAACTTGGAGGAATCACCATAGAAGGGTTCACACTTGAGGTGTTGCATGGCAGATTCATTATCGGGAGTAGAGGAGGAATCACCCTACGTAATCTACGACCGATTAGCTACACTACAGAGATATCGTCAAGAGTGTGTTACGAGGTATCACCCTAGGCAGTCGATAGTAACTCTACATAGTCGTACAACTAAGGGGGTGTCAGTGGTGTGAGGGTCTTCGCACTTCGATCACGTTGATCGAGTTATCTGGTAATAAAGCGGGGGCAATAGGGACAAGGTGAGGGTTCACTAATGGATCACTAACCAACCTATAATAAGCATATAGTATATTATGTAAAGTAACAACAGTAGGTTACAAAAACAGGCTATGCATCAGAATAGGAGCTATCAAACAACAGTAGCAAAATGTAATGCAAGCATGAGAGAGAAGGAAATGGGCGATATAAGAATGATCAAGGGGGTTTTGCTTTCCTAGAAGCTTTGTAGACAGATACATACCCTCAACGGTGAAGTAATCGATCCGCGAATTAATAGCAGTCTCCAGGTCTACTGGAAAGGAAGTAACAGAAGGGAACACAAAAAATAACAGAGCAAACAATATAACACAGATGCAATGGCATGACAAGACATGTGGGTGACATGCTCTAATGCATTACTAGGCATTTTAAAAGAAGCGGGAAAATACCCGACGATATTTTCTTGGCTCTAGGTATTTATTGGTCAAACGATCCGAAGGGAAGGTTCCATTTTTTTGTCTTAGAGACATGTGACAGGTATGTGGAGGGCATATTCAGATTTTTCATATTTTTCTGATCATTTTCATATATAAATTATTTACATCCGAGCTTAGGTTATTTTTCTATTAATTTTCAAAGTTTTGTACCTTTTCTAAAATTATTTTAATTAATTAAATTGAAAAAACAACAGGAAGAAAAGGGTTGGGTGCACCCGCGCAGTGCACCTTGATGTGCACTAGTGGCCGACAGGTGATGCTAGTCAACTGCTGTCAACTGCTGACGCAGTAGTTGACAGGTCAACTTTGACTAGTCAGCGGGTCCAGTAGGACCTACGTGTTAGTGTCATAGTTTTTATCGAACATCTTATTGTTTTAATTAACTGATTAAGTAAACAACGCCCCCACTGTCATAGGGACAGGGGTAATTAACGCAGCCACTAATGCTAATTAAAAAGGCCACGTGGACGGTTAAAGATCAACACTAAGCAGCGGCGGCGCACCTCGCTGTCCGGGCGATTCCGGCGTCGAGAGGACGTGCTGGTGGCACCGTTGGGTCAGGCTCGACATTGTTGTTGGTGTACAAAAGTAGGGGCTATCCTTTGTACCCCTTTACTTGTGCACGGGCAGTCAGAGCCACGCCCGCGGCCGCACTGAGCAGGGCAGAGGAGGGGAGCCAGAGCACAAGGCAACCGAAGCAACACCAAGACCAGAGACACAAAGAGCAAGGGAGCAAAGTGGACTCCCCCGGCAAGACCCTTGCCGGGGCGGCTTCCGCAGCCCCGACAAGATCCTTGTCGGGGCAACTTGCCTGATGCCAACAGAGCACGCGTCGCCCTTGAGCCCAAGGGTTTCCAACACCATCAACTACATTGGAACCAAGGCTGAGGAGGCACCTCCATGGTGGCATGTAGATCTTTGTGGAGATCATAGATACACAAGCTCAGATGAGGACCAGAAGACGACGATCCTTGGCAAGATCCTTGCCAAGGAAATCCACGAGACCCCCGGCAAGATCCTTGCCGGGGCCGACCGCGGTGCCATGGCAAGACCCTTGCCGAGGACATCTGCGGGGCCACAACGAGGCCCACGTCTGCCAAGGCTCCACCACGGCTCCCATGCAGCTGCTAGCTCAACCAGCTGGGTAGGCATCTGCGTGGCAGCGTGCGGCCTCCACACCGACTCAGCAAGCACCTGCATGGTGGCATGCAGATCTTCATGAAGGCTCCGCCAACATGCCAGCCCAACAGCTAGCCAACGTGACGCTACAACGCCTCGTCAGCTCGGACGCGCGTCGGAGCTAGGCGAGGCAGCGACAGCTGGGATGAGCTTCCTTGACGTCCCCGATAAAGCAAGAGGGGCATGTCGGCAGCGCATTAAATTCATTTGTCCGACGGTGCCAGAGGATAGACTCAACCACTATACACCGTTCCACCTCCTGTGTGCCACTGTGGCAACCCCTTTTGTCTATGAAAGGAGGCCCGAGGCGTACTGGAGAGCGATTCAGATCTTTTGAACTAGAGACACAGCATAGCTAGTTCAAGAACTCAAGAACACTCAAATATACATCAAAGGAGGACTTGGGTATTATGTGTCTCCGTGGCCCGAACCTGGGTAAATGATCCTTGTGCTGACTGCCAGACCTGCTCTTTGCACAACCCCGCGCCCGCCAACCATAGAAGGGATCTCGGTGGTCCCATAGGTGTCGTTTCCGCCGACATCTCTGGCGCGCCAGGTAGGGGCGCAGTTGTGAAAATCTGGTCTGGTTGAAGCAACAGCTTCATTGCGGTCATCACTCCAAGGAAGAAGACGACCGAACAAGTGGCGTCCTCGGTGGATGCAGTGAATGCTCACGCAGCAGCAGATAAGCTAAGTCATGCAAAACTTTGAGAAATTCCTTTTTAAATATAAGGTTATCGTCCGCAACGATCTTTCCCTCTGTATGGATAACCTGCACGCAACAGGGCCCTACCACTATTGGCAACACCCTCGTTCTGTTTCGAACCCGCTCAACAGTTCCTGCGGCTGCGTCGAGAATGGAAGGGTGACCTTCTGTGATAGGCAACACTCTCGTTCTGTCTCGAGTCCGCTCGATAGTTCGAGCAGCCGCATTAATAGGAGTGAGGTGGTTTGCCCGGCAGCAAGCATACCTAGCAGGCCATTGGGGATCCGTCCTCAAGGCGTCGCGGCCTGGGTTTCCGCGCCGGCAAGCCTACCCTATCAACGTAGGGTGGGCATACAAAGGGAGATCAAATGGGAAAATAACATGCATCATTTGAAAAGTACTACTAAGTTATATTACATCAATTGTTGCTGCGGTTCTAACTAAAGATAAAAATTGTCTTGGTCATGAACCTGCAGTGGTGATAAGAAACGGGGTGCCTAGTCCCGGCGCTGGCCTTCTATCCTTCGAACTCCGTCGATGTGGCTGATGACGGGCTCGATAGGCTCCTCGAGCAGCCCGAGGTCCACATCCTCCGGCAAGCTCTCCAGCGCAACGTCGAAGTCAAGGTCGGGGTTCCAGTACGCCACCTTGGTGAGGACCTTGGACATGGCACCCCGGCAAAGCCTCCGGGCCTCATCGGCCAGAGAGGCCGCCTTGTTGGAGCGGAACTGCTCCATGGCCCCGAGAACACCCTCGAAGAACAGGGTCAACCTGGCATTGGGACTCACGTTCGGATCCGGGATGTACCTCACGTTTGGCATCCCCATGGTAGCCAGCTACATGGTGATCCTGCCGGCGACGCTGGCGAGGCGGTTGATCGAGAGGTTCTTGCCCTTCACAAAATACTCGTGGTTGGCGGCTTCATTCTTCCGCAGCTGCCTATCCTTCTCCACATTCTTGGTCAGGGTCTCCTCCCGGGCCCTGACCTCTGACAGCGTCCCCTCAAGACCCTCCAGCTTCAGCTTTAGGTCTTGGATGGAGTCATTGGCCTTGGAGAGTAGCTTGGCTTTGTCAAGGACTGTGGCCTGCGCGTCAGCCAAAGCGCCTTTGGCCACGTCCCTCTCCCTGGTCAGGTCCAGGATCTGCTTCTTCATCCCGTCCCGCTCCACCTCCAGCTTGTTCACCTTGTCGCGCGTGGACCTGGGCCTGAGCATTGAGTGCCTCCTCGTGCCTCTGCTCTAGTTCCTGGGCCGCTGCATGATAAGCTTGTTGACCTCCTCGTCCTTGCCGCGGAGTGTCAGGGCGAGTTTCTCCTTGCGAGCGGCAAGGTCCTCCTCCTGGGAGTTTAGCTCGGTCTGGTGATGGCGCCGAGTGGCCTCGTCCTTGGCGGCCTGTTGACTCACCGCCTCATGGGCCTTCTCGATATCGGCCTACTTCATGACAAGCTCCAGCTTGCACTCGGCTCGTAAATCCTGGGCGGCCTTCAGTTCCTCACAGGCCTGGCAGAACCAAGCCTGCGTCTCGGTGACGCGCCCCTTGAGGTCCGCCTCCGCCTTGTACACCGCCGACATCTTGGACTTGGCCTTCTCCAGGCGATGACGGTGAAGCGCCTAGACCTTATGGAAGTTGGCACTCATGCCCTGAAGGAGCCGCTCTTCCTGGGAACCGCCGCCATCGGCGCTCGGTTCGTCAACGACCTCAAGCCCGGTGGCGGGAAGAACTTCATCGTCGAACACCTCTCCCTCGGCGGGCGCCCTTGTGCTCGCCGTCCATGGAAGGTGGACGAAAAGGTCGTCGCTCACCTTTAGGTACTTGCCTGAGCCAGAGGGGGCGGAGGAGGAAGGATGGTCGTCAACCACCTCCTCCTCGGCAGCGGCCTTGCCGGCCTCCCTGGCAGGCCCCTTGTCGGCCTCCTCGACAGCAGCCTCGCCGGTCTCCTTGGCAGGCCCCTCGGCAGCGTCCTCAGCAGCGTCTTTGGCGGCCTCTTCAGCGGCGATCTCATCGGCCTCGGTCGCGGCATCCCTAGAAACCTCCTCGATGACAGTGTCCACGTCCTCCCGGTCCGCCGAGGAAGGATCTGGATACTGAGATGGGGAATGAGACGAAGTCAAGACCAAAATTCGAAAGAAGAAAAACGAGCCGGAACAGGAGACAAACAACTCACCTGTGCCAAGCTGGGAAGAAGTGGCCCCCTCCCCACCAACATTCGGTGCCGGGACGGAGCCGCCGGTGCCCGGGTTCGCCTCCTCCTCCGTGCGCATGGGCTCGGTGCTTGGCGCCCTTGCCAGGGACGCCCTCGGGGCAGGGTGGTTGATGGGGGCGACATGTTGGGGGTGGCCCTCAGTGGCTCCTCCTGCTGCCATCCTCCTCCTGCAACCACGGCAAGGTCAGCACCAAGAAATCGTGTCCCAGCACATGTCGACGGGGAGCGAGTAATGAACGCACGCTGGGGGCTACGCGAGGGGCTGCTCTCCACCACCAGCGGCGTACTCAAGGTCCACGCCGGGGCTGGCCGCCCGTCGAGGCCCTGGCCCTCTTCGCCACCCTCTGGGCCAGTGTCTCCATATCCCTGCGAAGATGAAAACTAGTGAAGAAAAGCGACACGGTCTGAGGGGACGGAGTTGACAAAAGACAAGAAACTTACTCATCCTCTGCCTCCTCTTCCGCTGCCTTCCTCTTCCTCCTCGGGCTAAGGTACCCGAGTTTGAAGATGACCTCCGTGTTGACGTCTGTGGGAGGAGGGGAAGCGGGTGGAGTCCGGGGACGCTTGGACGAAGAAGAGGCAGTCGCTTTCTTCTTCGCCATCGCCGCCTTCACCGCCTTCCTCGCCGCCACGGCCCTCATCTGGCGCACGGACGCCTACTGGGTTTGTTGCGGTTGCGGGGCCCTACCAGGCTAGACCGGCTCACCATAGCTGGCTCGCCGTAGGACACGCCCTCTCCCCGTGGCCGGGGGGTCGACAACCTCGACCTCCTCCTCGGACGACTCATCGACCACATCTTCAATGAGAGGGCCCCGGTGCCGGCGCTACTGCCTCCCCAGCGGATTCTGCCGACTGGGCGAGCTCCTTCTCCTCCGAAACCACCGCAGCCTCGTCCTCCATGCCACCAGCGCTGCCAGCCTCCTTGGCGAGCTCCGTCTCCACCGCCCTTGCGGTGGTATAATCCAGCTCCGCTTGGGTGGTGTCCTGGATGAGCAGCGGCTCTCCGTGGACGTACTTCTCCGACAAGGTGTCGAAGAACTTCTGCACCTGATCCGCCTCCAGCTCGGCCCAATTCGGGTCAAGGTCGTGCGCATTACAGTCTGGCATCATGGCGATGATGTCGGTTTGGCGGGAGTTGTTGCTCAGCGGGACCACCACCGCCGGCAAGCCAAACAGGGCCCCCTTGGCAACCTTGCCGGCCTTCGCAGCCTTGCCGGTCCTCTCGGCCCTGCCGTCGTGGTTCATGTCGAGCTGAAAAAGCCGCCGGCAGAAGTGGGCGTGCCCCATCACCGTGAAGTTGTGGTTCAAGCCGGCGTGAAGCCGCATGATGTCAGCCACCTTCCTGAAAAGCCAGGCCGGCCTCCCCTTGTTTTGAAGTGGAGCAATTCGGCGGCGGATGAAATCCGCCCTGATCATCTCCAGGGTGAGCCCGACAATGGTGAGGCGATGGATCCTGGTGATGGCGACCGTGAGCGTCCCAGCCTAGGCAGCGACATCGCCCCAGTTGTCTCTGCGAACCGGCGGCGCCTGGCGAACCTGGCAAAATTCCTGTGGGTCCTCCTCCTCAAACCAGCACCACTGGCTCCACCACTCCTCCCACCTCTCCTTCTGAGCACCCTTTGGATATGTCCCCTTCTCCTGGGTCCATGGGATCCAGGCGACACAACCGGAGATGGCACATCCCTTCTGGATCCGAGGATAGAAGTAGTGGCGGAAAAGCGCCGTGTTGGGATGCACTCCGGGGAAGCCCTCGTAGAGATGGGCGAAAAGGGCCATGCATGCCACGGCATTTGGAGTGAAATCCAGAAGGTGGAAGCGATAGG
Organism: Triticum urartu; assembly: GCF_003073215.2. Taxonomy (NCBI): domain Eukaryota; kingdom Viridiplantae; phylum Streptophyta; class Magnoliopsida; order Poales; family Poaceae; genus Triticum; species Triticum urartu. The sequence continues at coordinate 199,137,790 of NC_053022.1, read as the reverse complement.
TGTGCATGACATCATTGAAGAAATTGGAGAAAGGGGGGAGAGGCCGCAGGAAAAGTAGTCGACAAAGAATGGGTACCGATTCAGGCTGGCCTTGGCAAAATCAGCATGGATGATGCGTGTGGCCGGATGCCCCGTCGTCCCCCCCCCCCCCCCCGTCTTGCACCCCCACAGGGGCTTGAAGTTGTCCCAGAGATGGACCATGTCGACCGTAGAGGGAAAGTAGGCGAGCTGTGTCCACCGCGCTGCCAACTCACTCTCCGGTGGCTCCTTCCCCCTGGCGTCCTTGGCCATTCCTTTGCCTTTGCTGGTTATGGGTGCCATGGAGAATGCGAGAGGTGAAGGGTGAAGGACAGCGAAGTCGCGGCGGTGGCGAGTGAGAGCAAGAGCTTGAGGAGGAAGAAGGAGGGGATGGCGGTTCCGAGATTGGAGAAGGCACAGAGGGTAAATGAGCAGCGCGCCCGCGGTTATTCCTTTTTACGGTGAAGGCGCAGGCCGCCTCTTTACCATTCAGTGCGACATGACGCATGCGTGCGGAAACCGCCCCACGCATGACCCCCACGTCACGCATGATCCCCCACATCGCACATTCAACGCGTGTCGTGGGGAAGCACAGCGGACGAAAAAGTTACTGCAGTAAAAATCCACCCCGCCTGCCAGCGCACCGTTCCGGGCCTAGCCCAACAACACTTCATGCTTATGTGTGGCCCAGGCCCGGGGGCTCCTGTCGGTGTACAAAAGTAGGGGTTATCCTTTGTACCCCTTTACTTGTGCACGGGCAGTCAGAGCCGCACCCGCGGCCGCACTGGGCAAGGCATAGGAGGGGAGCCGGAGCACAAGGCAACCGAAGCAACGCCAAGACCAGAGACATAAAGAGCAAGGGAGCGAAGTGGACTCCCCCGGCAAGACCCTTGCCGGGGCGGCTTCCCTAGCGTCGGCAAGATCCTTGCCAGGGCCAGTTGCCTGACACCAGCAGAGTGCGCCACCCTTGAGCCCAAGGGTTTCCAACACCATCAACTACATTGGAACCAAGGCTCGGGAGGCACCTCCATGGTGGCATGCAGATCTTTGTGGTGATCATAGATACACAAGATCAGATGAGGACCAGAACACGACGATCCTTGGCAAGATCCTTGCCAAGGAAATCCACGAGACCCTCGGCAAGATCCTTCTCAGGGACGACCGCGGCGCCATGGCAAGACCCTTGCCGAGGACATCTGCGGGACCGCAGCCAGGCCCATGTATACCAAGGCTCCACCGCCTCTCCCATGCAGCTGCTAGCTGAACCAGCTGGGCAGGCATCTGCTTGGCAGCATGCGACCTCCACACCGACTTAGCAAGCACCTGCGTGGTGGCATGCAGATCTTCGTGAAGGCTCTGCCACCACGCCCGCCCAGCAGCCATCCAACGTGGCTCTACAACGCCTCGTCAGCTCAGACGCACGTCGGAGCCAGGCGAGGCGGCGACAGCTGGGACGAGCTTCCTTGCCGTGCCCGATAAAGAAAGAGGGGCACAATGTCAGCGCATTAAATGCATTTGTCCGACGATGCCAGAGGATAGACTCAGCAACTATACACCTTTCCAGCTCCTGCGTGCCACTGTGGCGACCCCTTTTGTCTTTAAAAGGAGGCCCGAGGAGTACTGGAGAGGGATTCGGATCTTTGGAACTAGAGACACACCATAGCTAGTTCAAGAACTCAAGCACACTCAGATATACATCAAAGCAGGACTAGGGTATTACGCGTCTCTGCGGCCTGAACCTGGTTAAATGATCCTTGTGCTGACCGCCAGGCCCGCTCTTTGCACAACCCCGCGCCCGCCAACCGTAGAAGGGATCCCAGTGATCCCATAGGTGTCGTTTCCACCAACAACTACGCTTCTAGGGACGGAGTCGGAGTGGCCGGAGAGGCGCCGTAGCGGCGGCGGCAGCGTGCTGGGCAGCGGAAGTGGCCGGCCAGAGCAGCGCCTAGGCCACGGCAAGTGGGGCGGCGCAGCTGGGCACGCGCGCACGCCATGTGCGGCTAGAGCGTGAGGCAAATGTAGTGGCGGTAGTGTGGGGCGGGGCAGCACCAACAGCCAGAGCGATCGCAGGGCAGCGGTGAGGCCACATGCAGGGATGGGGCTACGTAGTCAGGGGCGAAGTAGGGTGATCCGGGGTGCAACGGGGATGCGACAGGAGCGGGTGTTGGCGTGCGCGGGCAGCCCACGCAGGTGGTGCACGATGGTGCGGCCGTAGCGTGGTGAGCGCGGCTAGGAGCACGAGCTCTGACGCTTGGCCACGCCGGGAAATGGAGGCGGGGAAGAGGGGAAACAGGGGAAACATAGGGGGAAGGGGTGAGGGGCTTACTATGGGTTCGGGGACATGGTTGTGGGAGCCAGGGAGGTATTGGAGGCGGCGAATCACTCGACGGTGGCTTGTGGCCAAGAGATTGAAGATGACATGATAGCAATGTTGCAGGACGTCCGGGGTCGCGGGGATTGTTGTCGAGATGCTCCAAGGCGCTGCAGTGCTACGGGGCATGACAACAACACGTGGGGTGGCCGGTGGCCATGGCGATTCACGGTGGCGTGCTCTTAGCTGCGTGCGCTTTGGAGAGGAGCAGCGCGAGGGACTAGTAGGCGTCGGCAAGGGAGGGGATGTCGTGGGATGCTCTGCACGTGGCCATCCGGTAACGTGTGCGGCCATGGTGTGCCATGGCCCCCTGCCAGCGGGAGGTGGAGGGAAAGGCCAGCCGCTGCGGCTGGGCCGCACTGTAGCAGTAACTCGGCCGAGTGCACATTGTTGTCTTTTCGATTTTCCTTTTCCTTTTTCTGTTACTTTATTTCTTTTATGTTTTAGTATTTTCTTTTTGCTATCGGGTGACTTTTATTAAATGTGAGACTTGGCTCATAAATGCTAGGCTATCTTACAGGGCCGCACAAAAAGTTTGGGGCCATTTGGAAAAGTCTAAACGTTTTTAAAAATTTGAAAATGCCAAATTAAATACTACTGGACCACTCAGTAATTTCTCGGGGCATTTTGCGAATCCAAAAGAGGTTGGTTCCATCACGGAAATTACTTAGTGAATATTTGCCAATTTATGAACTATTTTGTTTGCATTTTGAAGATGTAAAATTTTGACTTGAAATTCAAATTTAAATTTTGTTTTGATTTTGGGAAAGTGACAATTTGCATAGTAATTATGATGACATGGCCACAATTAGGGGGAGATTATTCTAGCATGACACTGAGGGTGTTACAACACCCCAAGGTAATATGCAAGGACACCCAAGGCTCTAAACTTGGAGATGCCCCGGATGGCATCCCCTCTTTCTTCTACCAACCATCGGTAAATTACTTGGAGCTATATTAGTATTCATCACACGATATGAGTTTTTCTTGGAGTGTCGTGTATTATATGAGTCTTTGCTTTGTTTTCTTTTTAGTTTGCTACAATCATCTTTGTTGGACACACACCTTTTTGAGAGGGACACACATTATTCATTATTTGTTAGAATACTCTATGTGCTTCACTTATATCTTTTGAGCTAGGAAGTTGCTCTAGTACTTCACTTATATCTTTTAGAGCACGGCAGTGGTTATATTTTGAAGAAATAGTTTCACTCTCGTGCTTCACTTATATCATTCTGAGAGTTTGATAATAGTAATGGCAATATGCACAAGTTATGACATTGCTCCTAATATGAAAGGTATTCAAGAGGGATATAATAGAAACTTTCATGTAGATCATTGAATATGATAAGTTTGATTCCTTACAATAGTTCTGGATATAAAGACGGTAATATGTGGGAGGTACTAGTGAGTTATTGTGGTTTAGTAAGAATATTGGTGTTAAGGTTTGTGATTCCCAAAGCATGCACGTGTAGTCTCTCGTTATGCTAAGAAGTTAGAGCATGATTTATTATTGAGCGTATTCCTTTGCCTGAAGGTCGGGGGCACGCGATCGTTAACTCCTACCAACCTCCCCCCTAGGGGCATGTTTAGTAGTACTTTGCTTCGAGGGCTATTAAACTTTTGCAGTATGTATGTGAACTCCTTATGACTAATGTGATCATGGATTATACGCACTCTCACTTTTCTGCCATTTGCTAGCCTCTTCAGTACCGTGCATTGCCCTTTCTCACCTCGATATGTGCTGCAAACTTCGCTATGCAACCAAACCTCATGATATGATACGTTCTATCGCACATAAACCTCCTTATATCTTCCTCAGAACAGCCACCATACCTACCTATTATGGCATTTCCATAGCCATTCCAAGATATATTGCCATGCAACTTCCACCATTCTGTTATTATGACATACATCATCATTATCATGTTGCTTTGCATGATCATATAGCTGACATAGTATTTGTGGCTCAGCCATCGTTCATCATTTTTTATAGATGTCATGCTATATCATGGCACATCCTGGTACACCGCCAGAGGCATTCATATAGAGTCATATTTTGCTCTAGTATCGAGTTGTAATTTTGAGTTGTAAGTGAATGGAAGTGTCATTATCATCATTTTCATTATTAGAGCATTGTCCCAAAGTGAGGAAATAAAAAAATAGGCCAAAAAGAGCCCAGAAAAAGAGAGGCCAAAAGGAGCACAATAAAACAAAAAAGTGAGAGAAAAAGAGAGAAGGGGCAATGTTAGTATCTTTTTCCACACTTGTGCTTCAAAGTAGCACCTATGTTTTTCATATGGAGAGTCTCCTATGTAGTCACTTTCATATAACTAGTGGGAATTTTTCATTATAAAACTTGGCTTGTAGATTCCAATGATGGGCCTCCTCAAATGCCTGAGGTCTTCATGAGCAAGAAAGTTGGATGCACACCCACTTAGTTTTCTTTTTGAGATTTCATACACTTCTAGCTCTTAGTGCATCTGTTGCATGGCAATCCCTACTCCTTGGATTGACATCAATTGATGGGCATCTCCATAGCCCATTGATAAGCCTCGTCGATGTGAGACTTTCTCTTTTTTTGTATTCTCCATATCATCTCTACTACTATAATCCATTCCACCTATAGCGCTATATCCATTGGTTGCGCTCATGTATTGCGTGAGGGTTGAAAAAACTAAAGCACATTAAAAAGTATGAACCAATTGCTTGGCTGACACCGGGGTATTGCATGATTTATACTTTGTGTTAAGAAGATGGAGCATGACAAGGCTATATGATTTTGTAGGGATAATGTTCTTTAGTTGATATTTTTGAAAGGCAGTTTGTTAGTATGTCTGCGTATTGATATTTTTATGACAAATTATAGACTATTTCTTTGAATCATTTGGATCTAAATATTCATGCCATAAAAGACATATTACATGATGAACATGTTAGGTAGCATTCCACATCAAAAAATTGTTTTTATCATTTACCTACTCGAGGACGAGCAGGAATTAAGCTTGGGGATGCTTGGTATGTCTCCAACATATCTATGTTTTTTGATTGTTCTATGCTGTTATAGTATGAATCTTGGATGTTTTATATGCACTTATATGCAATATTATATCATTTTTAGGACTAACCTATTAAAAATTAGTGGAAAGTGTCAATTGTTCTTTTTTGCCTATTTTTGTTCATAACACCCCGAGTGTTAAGCCACAGTAATCATCCTCTAAAGGTTGCCATGTCATCATGTTCTATTAAGCCAAGTTGCGCATTGATTAAAACAAAGTCGATTTAAAATTCAAATAGCAAGTCAAATTCTTATTTCTTCAAACTGTCAAATAAAAATGTTCGATGGGCGGCGAATAATCACTAATTAGTTATCATGTAGGAACCAACCTCTTTTGGATATTTGAAGTGCCCTTAACCCATTTAAAATTGGACCAACAACATTAAATTGGGACTTTTCAAAATAAACAAATATTTAAATTGTTCTAAATTAATTTGAGTATTTGTGTGCTGCTACCAAATCTTTCCTAGTATTTGTGTGCTAAATATTAGCTTTAAATAAATACTTTTACTATAATAGAGAAATACAAATAAAAAAGAATAAAAGAAAAATAGGAAAATCCTATATGCACCATGGCCCAACAGCTATAGAGTCAAGCCCAGCCCAACACTGCTCCATCCCCTACCTAACGCTCTCTCTCTCTCATGTGCGTGTCGTGCATCCAGGTCTCCATGGCGCCGATGCTTGATGCGTGCTGCTACAGGGGATCGAGGAGAGGATAAGAAGGCCCGAGGAACCCTCGACGAACCCTAGCTGTAACACCCACGATGCGGCTATATCTCCGACGTGTCAGAGCACTACTTAGAGGCATAGCCGCATTGTAGGCATCTCGCAAGAGGGGTAATCTTTACACATGCCATGTACTGAATAAGAAGGGATAAAGAGTTGGCTTACAATCGCCACTTCACACAATACATAAATATAGCATTACATCATCCAGAATACAATCAAGGTCCGACTACGGAACCAAAATAAAAGAGGACTACCCCTAATGCTATAGATCCCCGATCGCCCAACTGGGCTCCACTACTGATCAACTGGAAAAGGAAACAATCATAACGAACACGATCTTCTTCGAGCTCCTCCTTGAGCTCGGTTGCGTCACCTGCACGATATCATCGGCACCTGCAAACTAGTTTTGGAAGTAATCTGTGAGTCACGGGGACTCAGCAATCTCACACCCTCACGATCAAGACTATTTAAGCTTATGGGTAGGGAAAAGGTATGAGGTGGAGCTGCAGCAAGCACAAGCATATATGGTGGCTAACTTACGCAAAAGAGAGCGAGAAGAGAAGGCAAGGCACGGTCGGGAACTAGAAAAGATCAAGAAGTGATCCTGAAACTACTTACGTTCAAGCATAACTCCAACACCGTGTTCGCTTCCCGGACCCCGCTGAGAAGAGACCATCACGGCTACACACGCGGTTGATGCATTCTAATTAAGAGAAGTGTCAAGTTTTCTACAACCGGACATTAACAAATTCCCATATGCCCATAACCGCGGGCACAACTTTCAAAAGTTCATAACCCTGCAGGGGTGTCCCAACTTAGCCCATCACAAGCTCTCACGGTCAACGAAGGATATTCCTTCTCCCAGGAAGACCCGATCAGACTCAGAATCCTGGTTACAAGACATTTCGACAATGGTAAAACTAAACCAGCAAAGTCGCCCGATGCGCCGACATCCTGATAGAAGCTGCACATATCTCGTTCTCAGGGCAACACCGGATGAGACATCCTACGAGTAAAACCAACCCTCAAGTTTCCCTAAGGTGGCCCCACAGTCTAATCAGTTCGGACCAACACTTATACAAGCACTGGCCCGGGGGGGGGGGGGTTAAATAAAGATGACCCTTGAGTCTGCAGAACCCAAGGGAAGGTGGTAGGTTGTTAGTGCAAATGGTAAATCCAAGGTTGGGCCTTGCTGGAGGAGTTTTATTCAAGGCGAACTATCAAGGGGTTCCCATTATAACCCAACCGTGTATGGAACGCAAAATTCAAGGAACATAACACCGGTATGATGGAAACTAGGGCGGCAAGAGTGGAACAAAACACCAGGCATAAGGCCGAGCCTTCCACCCTTTACCAAGTATATAGATGCATTAATTAAATAAGAGATATTGTGATATCCCAACATATCCATGTTCCAAACATGGAACAAACTCCATCTTCACCTGCAACTAACAATGCTATAAGAGGGGCTGAACAAAGCTGTAACATAGCCAAACAATGGTTTGCTAAGAAAGGTGGGTTAGAGGCTTGGTTTAGCAATATGGGAGGCATGATAAAGCAAGTGGTAGGTATCGCAGCAAAGGCATAGCAATAGAGCGAGCAACTAGCAAGCAAATATAGAAATGATTTCGAGGTTATGGTCATCTTGCCTGGAAAGTTCTCCGAGAAGATGAAAGCTTGATCCTCGAAAACGTACTCAACGGGTATGTCGAACATGAACTCGTCTCCCGGCTCTACCCAAAGCAAGAACACAAGAAAAGGGAACAACAATCAACCATGGTGCAATGCACAAGCGACATGATGCAAAACATGGCATGATATGCGGGATGTGATATGCAATGCATATGCGTGCTCCGGAAGGAAAAGATTGAACCAGGCCTCTTCTTGGCAAACCAAGAGTTCCGCTGGAAAGATGGGATGATTTCGGTTGAAATCGATATAAACATCACCGGAATCGGATGCACGATTTGCAAATGGCAAGCAAAACAATAATGGCACGATCTGCGATAAATAGCACGAGGCCATCTAAATGCATCAAGAACAACAAGCTACTGCACTCTAACAAAGCAAAAAAGCACATGGCAGTGATCTACTCAAGATGCTTGACAAAAGATGAACACTGAGCTACGACTAAATCACACAATAGCAGGTTCAAACAAGCATGGCAAATGTGCGAAAGATAACAGGTTACACACTTCGTGAAAATAACAACATGGCGGGATTTAACATCAGGAAGCAATGTTTAGAGCAAGATAACAACATGCTACAGGAACATAACACGGCAAAGCAAGGCATGGCATGAAGCTACTCAAAGCATATAACAGAAGTCCCTTACTGACCATAAGCCAAAAGGGATCAGAATATTCAATGGCAACCATGTGAACATAGCAACTTTCATTAACAAATTCAGACTTGGCAGAAAACTGGAGCATGGCAAAACAGATTTACGTAGGCATGTTTACGAGCTCGATGCACTCACCACAAGGCATTGCATGACAAACTAAGCATATTCCTAGCAAGTAGACATGGCATAGAAGCTAAACATGGCAAGAACAACCTCATAGCATGCATGGATCAACTACAACAACCTCGGCAAAATTGCTTAACATGTAAACAATCCGTCAGGAACATTTTATAGCAAAAGTAGAGCAAGATTGAGTCATCCTAGAGTACTCCATAATTGCAAACAAAGACATGGATGGATAGACCATAACATTATCTCAAAATGATCCTTACTGAACATTCTCAAACGAGGCATGGATCACTCTGTAGCAACATGAATACATGGCATAAAAATATAATCAGGGAAAAGACTTAGAAGATTTCTAAGTCCCTGAAATGAGCAATATCACGAGAGCTACTTTGCATGCTTGTGCTAGTCACCACATTGATCACAAAAATACATGGCATACACCCCTATAAAGATGGCATGGCATAATTCAAAACAAATGTAGGACTCAAGTTCATAGGAGGCATACATTAAACATGGCAAAAATGACAAATATCCAATTACTGATAAGAATCTGAAACTAACATTACATAGCACTCTTGCATCGGCATTTAGAGCATCAAGATGAACTCAAATGAACATGGTGCAATGGAATGCAATGAAGTACCCGTCGAGACGAACAATCTGATATGCTACACGCCCAAAATGGAGCCACGGATGCAAAGTTATGATGCGATGAACATGGGCACACATTATGAGGATTTGAGGACTTGGTCATTTTGAAAAAAACAAATGAGCGCGTTTTAGTTAAACAACACTCAGGGTGGCGGGTAGCAGGGCTTCTCACCCGCGTGGCCTTGGGCCGGAGAGAGACGGAGCTGGGTCGGGTGGTTGCCGCAGCCCACGCACGCGAGTGCAACACGAGCGGGCAGCGTCGCGAGCCCCGGCGAGGAGCGGGAGGCGTACGGCTGGAACGGGGTGGGGCCTGGCCGCCGGTGACGGATCCCGGCAGATCCGGCGAGGAGGTGGCCGGGGCGGCCAGATCCGGCGCTGTAGGAAGGCGCGGGCGCGGTTGGCGGCGGGGAGCCGCGGGCGGCACGCGTACGGGATGCGGCGGCGGTGGAGTCATTGGTTGCCGTCGAGGGCGACGCCGGCAGAGGAAGGGCGGTGGCTTGACGGAGGCTCGGGCGCACGGGGCGGTGCTAGGGTTCCGGTGGCGGGGAGGCACACTGAGGCGCGGGCCGAACGGGTGGACGGCGGCGGTAGGATCTGGGCCCACGCGGGCCCGCGATGGGCTCCGTGGGCCGCGGCGAAGTGGGCACGGGCGCGGACAGGTGGCGGGCGCCGATTGGCTGCGGCGGTGGGGGAGGGTGACGTCGCGTCTCCTGATTGGTGGAGGTGAGGTGGCCGGCGGCGCGGACATGTCTGGGCGGTGTGATGTTTTGTCCGGCGGCGTGAGGAGCGGGCTAGGGTTTGATCTGCGTGGAATTTTCGGAGGAGAGCACAAATATATAGGTAGAGGGAGCTAGGAGACTCCAAATTGAGCATGGTTTTCGGCCAGGTGATCGTGATCGAACGACCAAGATGATGGAGGGGGTTTAGGTGGGTCTTGGGCCACTTTGGAGGGGTGTTGGGCTGCAACACACACGAGGCCTTTACGGTTCCTCGGTTAACCGTTGGAGTATCAAACGAAGTCCAAATGGCACGAAACATGACAGGCGGTCTACCGGTAGTGAACAAAGGCCGCTTGGCAAGTCTCGGTCCAATCCGAGAATGTTTAACACCCGGACACGAAAAGAGGCAAAAGGGGACTGCGGAGGACATAGGAGCGCCGGATTGTAAAACGGACAACGGGCAAAATGCTCGGATGCATGAGACGAACATGTATGCAAATGCGATGCACATGATGACATGATATGAAATGTGTGACACACAAACAACTGACGAGGCAACAACAACAAATAACTGGACGATACCTGGCGCAACGGTCTCGGGGTGTTACAACACTCCACCACTACAAGAGGATCTCGTCCCGAGATCTAGAATGGCACCGGAGGGGAAAACGGAGGAGAAAGAGAAGAGGTAAAACTAAGTTGCTTCTTTGACAAACGAGTGAAACCAAAGAACCTTACAAAGTTGAACAACTTCGAGAAAAGAATACAACGGAGATGAACGAATTTGACAATCTCTGTTAGAAAAGAGGAACGAAGAAGAACAAATTCGGACAACACTCCGGTTGAAAAAAAGATGCGAGACTTGATAAGAAGAAAAGAACTTGAGCAGAGGACACAACACTCCGGTTAAAAGGATAAGCATGAAAAGAACACGATCTTGACAAAACAAGATGATGGGTCGAAGAGAGCAACATCACAATGCCTCCGGAAGAAAAGAAATAATGGAATTAAAGGAACGGGGAAGAAAACAGCATCTTCTACCTGCAATGAGCTTGCAAAGGCAACCTTAGGCGAAGGGTCGAATGGAGTTCTTAGAAAACAAACAACAAAAGGATAAGCTTGATATCAACTTATACAACACATCTCAAATTTATGAGGTGACAACTTTCCACTCACAAAAAAGATTTGATTGGATTGATATGACAAGGAGACGAGAAACTATATCACCGGGAGGATAAATGAAGAACTTGGGTCATTTATAAGCACCATAAATAGCAACAACCCTTAGGGAAGGCTTTAGGTGAAACATGACACAACATAACTCCAACGAAGAGATTGATGGATTTAAAGTACCTCATTCTTAACAACATGTGAATCATGAAACCTGAAGGGAAATTGTCAACAATGACATCGCACCACCTCAAAAGATAAGGGAGAACAATTGCACTCCGGATTAGAAGATGAAGAAAAACTTGAGCTCCTCTGAAAAGAATCTTGATGAACACATCGAGAAGAAATTAAATCCTTTATGAACCATCATGTAGCGCCTCCATGAAGAACTCCAGTAACAAAAGAATGATCAAACGAAACGAAAGATGAAAAGAATAAGGTTGAAGCCTTGCGATGATTTAGATGGAGCTTCGTGATGACATAATTGAGGGAGCGTGGAACTCCGGGAAAGAAAAGATGACAACAATTGAAAACCGAGAACTTGAAGAGCCTCCGGACTAAGGAATTGAATTTACCTGATGAAACAAGAATAAGAATTACATTATGCTTATCCTTCATCAATTTAAATTGATGATAAGCAATGGATTTGGCATACTACTTATTCTCGTAGAAAGGATGAAGATAGATATAGCGCAACTTGGGAAAGTCTTCGATGATCCATCGGTAGGTTTGGAAAGAACGAATGAATTGATATGATAATGAATGAAGAGGAATCTTGGACGAACCACCGTAAGAATTGAAAAAGAACGAAGTAAAGGGATGAACCGCCGGTAAGAATTAAAAATGGACGAAGAAAAGATAAAGAAACACCGGGAAGAATTATCAAATGAACGAAGATGCTTTTTAGGATTTAGATACATGAGACCGAACAGATCATGAACTGATTAGAGGATATTTGAATGACGCACCAGTAAGATTTGGAGAACAATAGCTGAAAGCTGGAATGAATAGTTCTGAGATGATGGGCTTCGGAGAATCAAACTGAAAAGACTCCTGAATTTCTCTGGATGGGTGAAAAGAATTTCACAATCAAAAACAATTATGAGAGATATCATGAAGCTGGAACCACGAATCCTTGAGAGAACAGATAATATTTGGAGGAAAAAAAATCTTCTTCGGTCTCCAAAAGCTGAGAATGACGATGAGAAACTCCTCCATGAATTGTTGAGGCACTCCAGAATGGAAATTAGGAAGGTTGAACCAACGATGAAAAGAATTTGACTGATCTTGGAGAAAGACATATGACTGACGATAATTCATACATACGTCAAACTTGGAAAGATTTGGGAATAGCTCCGGTGAAAATTAGAAGAGTCAGGTAAGATCCTGGGAAAAGACTTGTGGGTTAGGGCTCACTCAAGAGAAAAACACCGTTGAACGATTACTTGAAAAGGAGATTGCACCGGTTGAATTAAATGGCTTGGATAAGATAACAACCTCGAGATATCTTCAGCACTCCGGAACAATTGAATAGCGAGAAATGGATGATTAAGAGGTGCACTGGCATGAGAAAGTATTGGGCCAAATGAAAGGACTATGCTCAATACCAAAGCTTGAATTGAATCCACCGGAGAAGAAAAGAACGAAGAATGATGATCTTTAAGCTCCATTAGAATCTTCATGAGAATCATTGGGTAAGAATATTGATTGAAAAGGATGAAGAGACTTCACAACCATAAAAGGATACTTGATTAAGAACTCCAAGTCTTTGAAGAAAAAGGGTGGGAGGGCGGGAAAACCAAGACAACTTGGGACGGACGGGCCAAACACCATTGGAAAGAATTGAGAATTGATCTCGCGAAAGTAGGAATGATCGGATCCACTTGAAGAGAAGCACAACGGTTGACAAGGATTGACATGACAATCTTGATTATCATGAAGGATTGGTATTCACATCGGAGTGTGAGAACACCGTTTAGGAAAAGGCATGGAATCAACACTTGATAGTGAGGCAACTCGAATACCACAACTGAAAACAAAAACAAAGGATTGACTTGCAAAATAAGCCGGAACAAACATATAATAGAGATTTCGTCTGAAGTTTTCGTGGTGGGGCCCACATGGGCTTGATCGTACAACACCATCGTGTACAAGGTAGTGCACCTGACATACGAAGCGTCCCCGAGTCAGCATAGCCAAGGACTCTTTACGACACAACGAGACCACTGTAAAACCAACCGTGGATAGGCGAACCACTAGACGTCGAACCCCAATTTCATATCATACATCTGTCGGAAAGATATCCTAAGAGCTACTTGAATTCCCACTTACAAACTCCCGAAATTTTCCTGGTTATGCAATCAGGTGTTGGGGATACAGGGGAAGCATAATATCTCGCCCAAAATTAGCAAATCCTACATCCAGCTGTATCCATCCTTCAACACATAACCAAGAAAACTTTAGGAAATCGTTTACCTCAACCTTTGAAAATCATCCATTATACGAGTTATGGAAATACTCCTGAACTCCCGCCCCAGTACTGGGTGGCGTCGAGGTTATCTCACCAACAACTGCATAAAATAGATTTTCGATGTTGGCGAAACTCAGGTATTCCAGAACTGTAATGATAAAATTGTGACGACAACACCTCGGAGCTCAACTCCCCGGGACACTGCCACAACCCCTAAATGTCAGGAGGCACCAAGAACAATGTTCTTGTCACAAAACCATCAGAACGATTCCAAGATACCCTCATGATCCTAAAAAAATTCAAAGTGAAATTTGAGAAGAGAAGAGTCAAAAACTCTACGTCAGGATGCCTCACCAGAGCGACGAAGGGACTGAGGAGTAAAAAGAATCCTACTCTCCGATATATATAATACTATAAGACTCAAAACTTTTTTTCTAGACTCAACCACGCCAGCGATTCAATCAAGCAGGGGCTCCTAAGTCGGGGAAGGCTCTAATACCAACTTGTAACACCCATGATGCGGCTATATCTCCCACGTGTCGGAGCACGACTTAGAGGCATAACCGCATTGTAGGCATGTCGCAAGAGGGATAATATTTACACATCGCATGTACTGAATAAGAAGGGATAAAGAGTTGGCTTACAACCGCCACTTCACAAAATACATAAATATAGCATTACATCATCCAAAATACAATCAAGGTCCCACTACGGAACCAAAATAAAAGAAGACTACCCCTAATGCTACAGATCCCCGATCGCCCCAACTGGGCTCCACTACTGATCAACTGTAAAAGGAAACAATCATAACGAAGATGATCTTCTTCAAAGCTCCTCCTTGAGCTTGGTTGCGTCACCTGCACGATATCATTGGCACCTACAAACTAGTTTTGGAAGTAATCTGTGAGTCACGGGGACTCAGCAATCTCACGCCCTCGCGATCAAGACTATTTAAGCTTATGTGTAGGGAAAAGGTATGAGGTGGAGCTGCAGCAAGCACTAGCATATATGGTGGCTAACTTATGCAAAAGAGAGCGAGAAGAGAAGGCAAGGCACGGTCATGAACTAGAAAAGATCAAGAAGTGATCCTGAAACTACTTACGTTCAAGCATAACTCCAACACGGTGTTCGCTTCCCGGACCCCGCCGAGAAGAGACCATCACGGCTACACACGCGATTGATGCATTTTAATTAAGATAAGTGGCAAGTTTTATACAACTGGACATTAATAAATTCCCATCTGCCCATAACTGCGGGCACGGCTTTCAAAAGTTCATAACCCTACAGGGGTGTCCCAACTTAGCCCATCACAAGCTCTCACGGTCAATGAAGGATATTCCTTCTCCAAGTAAGACCCGATCAGACTCGAAATCCCGGTTACAAGACATTTCGACAATGGTAAAACTAAACCAGCAAAGCCGCCCGATGCGCCGACATCCTGATAGAAGCTGCACATATCTCGTTCTCGGGGCAACACTGGATGAGACATCCTCTGAGTAAAACCAACCCTCAAGTTTCCCCGAGGTGGCCCCGCAGTCTACCCAATTCGGACCAACACTTAGAGAAGGACTGGCCCGGGGGGGTTAAATAAAGATGACCCTTGAGTCTGCAGAACCCAAGGGAAGGTGGTAGGTTGTTAGTGCAAATGGTAAAACCATGGTTGGGCCTTGCTGGAGGAGTTTTATTCAAGGTGAACTGTCAAGGGGTTCCCATTATAACCCAACCGTGTAAGGAACGCAAAAATCAAGGAACATAACACCGGTATGACGGAAACTAGGGCGGCAAGAGTAGAACAAAACACCAGGCATAAGGCCGAGCCTTCCACCCTGTACCAAGTATATAGATGCATTAGTTAAATAAGAGATATTGTGATATCCCAACATATCCATGTTCCAAACATGGAACAAACTCCATCTTCACCTGAAACTAACAACTCTATAAGAGGGGCTGAACAAAGCGATAACATAGCCAAACAACGGTTTGCTAGGAAAGGTGGGTTAGAGGCTTGGTTTAGCAATATGGGAGGCATGATAAAGCAAGTGGTAGGTATCGCAACAAAGGCATAGCAATAGAGCGAGCAACTAGCAAGCAAAGACAGAAATGATTCTAGGTTATGGTCAGCTTGCCTGCAAAATTCTCCGAGAAGATGAAAGCTTGATCCTCGAAAACATACTCAACGGGTACCTCGAACACGAACTCGTCTCCTGGCTCTACCCAAAGCAAAAACAAAAGCAAAGGGAACAACAATAAAGCATGGTGCAATGCGCAAGCGACATGATGCAAAACATGGCATGATATGTGGGATGTGATATGCAATGCATATGCGTGCTCCGGAAGGAAAAGATTGAACCAGGCCTCAACTTGGCAAACCAAGAGTTCCGCTGGAAATATGGGATGATTTCGGTTGAAATCGATACAAAGATCACCGGAATCGGATGCACAGTTTGCAAATGGGAAGCAAACCAATAATGGTACGATCTGCGATAAACAGCACGAGGCCATCTAAATGCATCAAGAACAACAAGCTACTGCACTCTAACAAAGCAACAAAGCACATGGAAGTGATCTACTCAAGATTCTTGACAAAAGATGAACACTGAGCTACGGCTAAATCACACAATAGCAAGTTCAAACAAGCATGGCAAAAGTGCAAAAGATAACAGGTTACAGACTTTGTGAAAATAACAATATGGCAGGATTTAACATCAGGAAGCAATGTTTAGAGCAAGATAACAACATGCTACAGGAACATAACATGGCAAAGAAAGGCATGGCATGAAGCTACTCAAAGCATATAACAAAATCCCCTTACTAACCATAAGCCAAAAGGGATCAGAATATAAAATGGCAACCATGTGAACATAGCAACTTTCGTTAACAAATTCAGACTTGGCAGAAAACTGGAGCATGGCAAAACAGATTTACGTAGGCATGTTTACGAGCTCGATGCACTCATCACAAGGAATTGCATGATAAACTAAGCATACTCCCAGCAAGTAGACATGTCATAGAAGCTAAACATGGCAAGAACAACAACCTCGGCAAAATTGCTTAACATGTAAACAATCTGCCAGGAACATTTTATAGCAAAAGTAGAGCAAGATTGAGTCATCCTAGAGCACTCCATAATTGCAAACAAAGACATGGATGGATAGACCATAACATTATCTCAAAATGATCCTTACTGAAAATTCTCAAAAGAGGCATGGATCACTCTGTAGCAACATGAATACATGGCATAAAAATATAATCAGGGAAAAGACTTAGAAGATTTCTAAGTCCCTGAAATGAGCAATATCACGAGAGCTACTTTGCATGCTTGTGCTAGTCACTACATTGATCACAAAAATACATGGCATACACCCCTGTAAAGATGGCATGGCATACTTCAAAACACATGTAGGACTCAAGTTCATAGGAGGCACACGTTAAACATGGCAAAAAAGACAAATGTCCAATTACTGATAAGAATCTGAAACTAACATTACATAGCACTCTTGCATCAGCATTTAGAGCATCAAGATGAACTCAAATGAACATGGTGCAGTGGAATGCAATGAATTACTCGTCGAGACAAACAATCTGATATGCTACACGCCCAAAACGGAGCCACGGATGCTAAGTTATGATGCGATGAACATGGGCACACATTGTGAGGATTTGAGGCATTGGTTGTTTCGGAAAAAAACAAATGAGCGTGTTTTAGTTAAACAACGCTTAGGGAGGCGGCTAGCAGGGCTTCTCACCTGCGTGGCCTTCGGCCGGAGAGAGACGGAGCTGGGCTGGTCGGAGCTGGGCCGGGTGGTAGCCGCAGCCCACGCACGCGTGTGCAACACGAGCGGGCAGCGTCGCAAGCCCCAGCGAGGAGCGGGCGGCGGACGGCTGGAACGGTGCGGGACCTGGCCTCCGATGACGGATCCTGGCAGATCCGGTGAGGAGGTGGCCAGGGCGGCCAGATCCGGCGCTGCAGGGAGGCGCGGGCGCGGTTGGCGGCGGGGAGCCGCGGGCAGCGCGCGTACGGGATGCGGCGGCGGTTGAGTCGCTTGTTGCCGGCGAGGGCGACGCCGGCAGAGGAAGGGCGGCGGCTTGACGGAGGCTCGGGCGCCCGGGGCGGCGCTAGGGTTCCGGCGGCGGGGAGGCGCGCTGAGGCGCGGGCAGAACGGGCGGACGGCGGCGGCGGGATCTGGGCCCGTGCGGGCCGCGGCGAAGAGGGCATGGGCGCGGACAGGTGGCGGGCGCGGGTTGGCTGCGGCGGCGGGGGAGGGTGACATGGCGTCTCCTGATTGGTGGAGGTGAGGTGGCCGGCGGCGTGGACATGTCCAGGCGGTGGGAAGTTTTCTCCGGCGGCGCGAGGAGCGGGGCTAGGGTTTGATCTGCGCGGAATTTTTGGAGGAGAGCACAAATATATAGGTAGAGGGAGCTAGGAGACTCCAAATTGAGCACGGTTTTCGGCCACGCGATCGTGATCGAACGATCGAGATGATGGAGGGGGTTTAGGTGGGTCTTGGGCGACTTTGGAGGGGTGTTGGGCTGCAACACACACGAGGCCTTCCTCGGTTAACTGTTGGAGTATCAAACGAAGTCCAAATGGCACGAAACTTGATAGGCGGTCTACCGGTAGTGAATCGAGGCCGCTTGGCAAGTCTCGGTCCAATCCGAGAATGTTTAACACTCGCAACAAAAAGAGGCAAAAGGGGACTCCGGAGGACATTGGAGCGCCGGATTGCAAAACGGACAACGGGGAAATTTCTCGGATGCACGAGACAAACATGTATGCAAATGCGATGCACATGATGACATGATATGAAATGCATGACATGCAAACAACTGACGAGGCAACAACAACGAATAACTGGACGACACCTGGTGCAACGGTCTCGGGGCGTTACACTAGCTCCCTTCATTTGCCCCCTCACGTCGTTCTTCACCAAATCGAGCCGCACCCGAGTACATAGTCGTTGTCGCCTTCATCGATCCCACAACCACCTTGGTTCCCGCACCATGGGAGCACGTCTATGAGGTCCACAATGTCCGACTTCACCTGTTCTGGACACCGCGTCAAGCCAGGAAGCTCCATAGCTGACACGGTCTTCATCTTCTTCGTCCGTCTGCCGCCGTCTCGCCATCGATCCATACCATCCCCTCGTTACTGGCCTCCCCAACCACGTCCACGGGCTCGTGGTGAGATTCTCCTATGGATCCCCTCCTTCCCGGTCCCGATTCATGCCGTATGCCGCCACGCCACGACCTCGGTTGCCAGCTGCCGTGCCCGCACCTCGTGTCGTGGTCGCACCCTCACGCCCCCCCCGACCTCGTCCACCGCGCTTCGGCCCTATCCCGCTGCGCCCGTGCCTCACTGGCCCACGCCGCCCGCGGCCGCTCCTGCCCGACCTGGGCGTTGCCGCTGCTGTTAGTTGCTTCTGCCGCCGTCGCCATTGGTTGCTACCTGCCTCCGCTGTCACTTGCTCCACCCGTGATGCCGCTACTGCTTATCACCGTGCCCGTGTCTCGCGCGTCCTAGCCTTGCACCACGCCAGCGCCCGCCTCGGCAAGCCGGTGCACCGTCCGACCTTGTTGCCCCATCGCCTACTTCCTCCCCTTGTGTGTGTTGTGTACTCTGCTGTTGGCGCGTACTACTCTTGCTGATGGGCTGCTACTCTCCTATATGGCTACTTGTTCAACTGCTTCTACTCACTAGCTGTTGCTGCTAATCGCCGGCTGCTGATGCTCGCCTACAGAGGCTACTGCTCGCCTACAAAGGTTGCTGCTCGCCTACAGAGGCTACCGTGGCCGTAGCTGCTGCCTTTGTCCAGGAGACCGACCCATTAGATTAGTTTATGATTAGGTAGATTAATTAAATTGCTTAATTAGTATAATGTGTGGATGACATATGGTTCCACCTAATTAGATTAGATAAATATTTTGGAAATTGTAAAACAATGACCTATGGGCCACCACCTCAATTTTTGACTTGTCAAGTGGACTTGGTCAATTCGGATTAAAAAATAATTACAAAATTCCAGAAAATGTTTAAAACTTTCATAAATCATAGAAAAATAACCGTAACTCCGATGAAAATACTTTGTACATGAAACTTGATCAGAAAAATATAATGAGTCCGAATACGCCTTCCACATATCTGTCACACCCCTCCAAAACTGCAAACATGCAACCATCCCCCTCTGTTTCATCTGTCTAAAAACGTTGAACATCGGAAATACTTTCTCGGATGTTTTCCCCCTTTCGCCAGTATCACCTAGTAACGCGTTAGGTCAAACCTAGCACCACTATTTGCTTTGTCATGCATTTGTTTGCATTGTATTCATTATTTCTTCCCCCTCTTCTCTCCGGTAGACTTAGAGACTGACGCCACTGCTCCACACATTGAGTACACCCTTGACTACCAGACCTTTTCAGCAGAGCTTCCAGGCAAGCAGAACCCCCTTGATCATCCCGATATCGCCTACTCTTTCCCTCTACTGCTTGCATTAGAGTAGTGTTACTGTTTCATCAGTTTGATCCTATACTGCTGCATAGCCTGTCCTTGTTATTACTGTCGATACCTTTACCTACAATTCTAAATGCTTAGTATAGGTAGCTAGAATGTCATCAGTGGCCTTACATACTTGTCCCCCTGCCATGCTATACTATTGGGCCGTGATCACTTCGGTAGGTGATCATGGGTATATACTATATACTATTACATTACCTATGTTACTATTCGGATGTGGGGGGCTGAAGGGGCGGGTGGTACCACCCAGGTAGTGGTGGGCCTGGTTTCCTGATGGCCCACGAATATTACTTTATGGTGGAGCAACAGGGCAGGTTGTGACCACCTATGAGACAGGTGGGACTGATCCCTGGTCGGCTTCCGCGGTTACTTCAAATAATACGCTTAACGAGATTGGGTATTTTATCTGAGTTGGCCACTGGCCTATACGCACTAACCACCACGCGGGAACAGTTATGGGAACTCGACATTGTATTATCAGCCGAAGCCTTCTAGACATCAGGGACTGAGCGGCGCACGCTGGATTGGACTGGAACACCTGCTCTTGTATTAGGGGGCTAGGTCTGCTTCCGGCCGCCCACGCAACGTGCAGGAGTGCAAAGGGCGATGGGCCCAAGACCCCAGCATGCTTAGGATTTAGACCGGCGTGCTGACCGCTATGTTAGACCTAGGTAGGGCTGTGACATGTTGATCTTCCAAGGCCGGGCATGACCCAGGAAAGTGTGTTCGGCCAGAGTGATCGAGCATGTTGGGTAACATGGTGCACCCCTACAGGGAAGATTGATCTATTCTAATAGACGTGTCCATGGTAACAGGACGATCCGGAGTTGTATTCTAACCGGATACTTAATAAAACACACCCTTTCAAGTGCCAGATATAACCTGGTGATCGCTTTCCCACAAGGAGACGAGGGGAGGATCGCCGGCTAGGATTATGCTATACGTTATTACTTGGTGAACTTACCAGCTACTCTCTTCTATATTATTCAAGATGGAGGATGCCAGAAGCGTAGTCTTCGATAGGACTAGCTTGTCCCCCTCTTATTCTAGCATTCTACAGTTCAGTCAACAGATATTATCCATTTCATAGATACCAATGCATAAGTAGTGTAGATCCTTGCTTGCGAGTACTTTGGATGAGTACTCATGATTGCTTTGCTTCCCCCTTTTCCCCTTGATACCCGGTTGCTGCAATCAGACATTGGAGCCCAGGAGCCAGACACAACCGTCCACGACGACCCCTACTACACCGGGGTGCCTACTACTATATTCAGGTCGCCGACGACCAGGAGTAGTTAGGGGGTTCCAGGAAGGAGGCCTTGCCTTTTCGATCGTTGCTACTTTTGTGCTAGCCTTCTTAAGGCAAACTTGTTTAACTTGTGTTTGTACACAGATATTGTTGCTTCCGTTGACTCGTTTATGGTCGAGCTTATGTATTCGAGCCCTCGAGGCCCCCCCCCTTGTAATATAAAGCTTGTATTATTTTAATTGGTGTCTAGAGTTGTGTTGTGATATCTTCCCATGAGTTCCTGGTCTTCATCGTATACATTTGCGTGGATGATTTGTGTACGATTGAATCGGGGGCGTCACAAGTTGGTATCAGAGCCGACTGCCTGTAGGAATCCTCCTTCCAACTCCTTGGTTGAAGTTGTGTCTAGTCATTGCAAAACTTTTACTAACATGGATGTGTGGATTATGGGCCCATGTCGCCATTGGGTGGTATTAGGATCTTTTATTCCTCGCATTTACTCTGGGACTCTGATCTCTCTTCTATTCGGGTTAAATGATTTTTCTAAAAATCTAACTTTAGGTTCTCAAAATACTTTCTCCCAGAGAGTCCTTCATTCTAGATGATCGACTGCTTCACTAGAAGGTTCCGAAGATGCTATTCGATGTTTTCTCGAGACACTTCTGCCCACCGCCTTTGCAAATTCCTACCACTGTTATATCCTTATGGATAACTGCATACACTTGCCATACTTATATTCAATCCTGTTGATCTTGTTAATACAAGATGCCTAGGACTGCTCTCCGTTTTTCCAAGAATCCTTTGACCTTACCTCCTTGCAGTTCTTGCCCCACGAATACCCCCTACGGATAATTCCTCGCACTTACTGAGTATACGTTCTTCCCCCGTTGTTCATATGATTCACATGATACATTGAAATACTATCTGTTCTTTCGGTAATCCTCTACCCACTATTGCTCGGCAAATACTTGTCTGCTTGCATTATGGATGCGTTCCATATGACTAGCAATATTCATAGTATCCTTTGTCATTATCATTTTGAGTCCATTGAGTCAATATGTTGTGAATGCTCACAAACCTCAGTGAGATCCTAGAATTCATCCTTCCGGCTGAGATGTCATTTTAAACATGGGCTCGATCTCAACGAATCAAATTGCCATCGATTGTACCCCTAAGCCTACTCAACTTATCCATCCTTGATCAGAGCATTTGCTCCTGATCCCTTGATTTTAAAATTGAATTATTCAGATGTTCTATAAACAATGGATTTGCATTCTTTCTTCCTCTGATTTAGTACCGATACTTACATCAGCTCCTTTGTGGATCACCATATTCGTAGTTGGATTATTATCCGACAGTGTCCTTCATAATTAATCACTTTGTGATTTCTTTCTCCGATACATAATGCCTTTGGTAAATTGTATCCTCTCCTTTTGTCAACCATGCTCTGCTCTTGAGCTTGTGTTCATTACTCCTGAAGGTTGTGTTATATGTTCCTAAAATGCTCCTATGGGTTGAACCTATGCCTTCCCTAATCTATGTGAACTTGAAGGTTATGCGGGTTATACTCTACTGGCGTTCCATCAGATAAAACTTCAACACAAAAACTTCGTCGAAACAAGAAGTGAATGAAGTTTTATGCATTGGAAAAGTGGGAGTCGACCTTGAACTTCGTGTTCATGCCCATGGAGACGATGTAGATCTTATCATGGAAGCTTCTCGTAGCAATAATTATTCCCTTGGTATAATTTGATCATGTACCCGTGATTTCGACTTTTGCAATCGCGATTCGGACCATATTGTTCTTCTTTGATCCCATTTCTCGGACGAGTTAAAGTACTCATCTTCTGCAGATCATTTCACATGTCCAACCTCTATTCTTCTCTACCTTCGAGTATTACCCTATGGTATCTCGATAATATCACTGAACCAGGTTGCTTGTTATGGGTCTCATTGATTCCAATTTTTCCTGGGTCTGAGTTGTTAAGTCACTCAGGGACACCCAACACTAAATCAAGTCTGCACCATGATTAAACAACTCTTAGTGATCTTCATTACTTCCGAGTTTAATAATCTTTCATGTCATTCCTAGCCTGTTTGGCTATATAATTATCATGCTGGTGTTAACTGTGCTACTTGTCCTTATTCCTAGAGCACAACTTTTGACAATGAGCTAAGCTTACATCGATCTTCCTCGTCATATCATTTCACCTTGAACTTCAAGCTCGATTTTGAGTTCGTGTCATACCCTTGGTTCCAATAACCTTTCGCTTCATAAATCCTTTGACATGATGTAATCGTTGTTCCATTACATCTTCATGAAACCTCTTGATGAATGTGACGTGATCATCATCGAAATTTTGAGCTCTTCCTGGATATCAATCGAATTCATGATGAGAAATACCATCCTTGCCCCTCGATGATTGGTGTTATCATCGACAACATCCTTGTCTTCCCTAAACACAAACTTGTTCATGCTTTGGATTGAATCTTGAGTTCCTTGCTATCCAGCATCTGTTCTTCTTTACCTTGGAGTATTACCATCTTTTATGTAAAGAAGGTTGTGAGAATTTCTCCACCTCCTAAGAATTCTTGGTATAGTGATACTTCTCACCATCACCATTCTTTCTTTGTCCCCGTGTTGATTCTATCCGGGATACCAACAAGTGGATGGTGCTGTTTGGATTCCGTACTTCTAGCAACCCTATTGCCTTGAGGTTAATGGTCAACAGTTCATTCTTAGAATATTGGTTAATGAATGACCATCCTAACATTGATCATGCTACCTAAACCCATATTTTGGGTGCACCTTTCAACCAATGATTAATTGTGTATGTTTTCCTCGAGCATACATCATTATATCATTCGATCGGACAAATGTTATCTCATTGTTCACATAATTGTGGAAATTCACCTTTTTGGAATTCTCGATGAATTGTCGCTGAGTCCCTCAGCCACATCCTCATCCTCTCCTTGGTTTAATGATGAACTCATCTTTTGGAACCCGCTTCCATAGTTCATTTCCCTAGAATCTTATGATGTCATCTCATCAATTTGTGTTGCACCTTTTCTTCTGAGGCATCCTGAGTCTGAGGTGGCCTGACACAAATCAGGTCTGAATCTCGGATGGTTGGAACATATTTCCAAGAGTTTTAACATTGGCCTTTATATGAACCAGTAAGGTGATGTCATGCTTAGCACACCTGGCTGGAGGACCTATTGTTATAGTTTCCTCTTTAGCAAGGTTATCCATTCTTCCATGAGGAAATTATAAGACTTATTCTACAAGTTGTTCCTGATGGATCCTTCGTGTATCGGAAGTCTAACATTTGCTTGAAGACCATGTCAATGCTATCTCGAAGCATGTTTGTGGTACTCCTATTTTCAATAAGAACATTTGAAGAACAATGCTAAATTTTCTTTGTCAATTATCCAAACACCGTTGTACGGGTAATGTCATGAAATTCCTCTCCCCTTACCTAAATGATTTTCTACTTTCTATTCTGTCATGGATATCATGCTCTGCTTGTCCTTGGGAAGGATATACCCCTGAAATAAGTGTTTAAACACATTTTTCTTTCCATTGTCCCATTTAATCTGATGATCACATTTTCCTTTTCATTGTTTTGTTTAACCTTTCTTGTGATCTATATAATCTAAGTAGTAATATTTCCCTGCTTATGTAACACCCTGGTTGTACAACTCTATCAGCAAAACCCTGTTACTATTGTTGATGACATTCCAGTAACCACCAATGGATGAGAATTTTGCCTATTGTTTCGCCTCGTTCAATGAGCAGGAAAATGGTTATCTTCGTCCCTCGCCCTTGGCACCGATGTTGTTGCCGAGTTAACTGACACTCTATCAGGTGACACACCTTGCTATCATGACCGTCCAAGATATCATCACCCTTCCTACTTTTAACCCCCATGGTGGCCCCATAACCCATAGTTCCACAGGATCGAAACCTAACTCTCCTGTACACCCTTGTTTCCAAAGTTAATCCTCACGTTTTGCTTCGTATGTAATTCGTGGGCCACCTTCCTAGTGATCTATTCCGGTATCAAATGCAATACTTATTCTTGTTGCTCTGGGCCCCTCTCACACTTTGTTTCAGGCATCGAACGATGGCCTACCTGCTCGAAACTTCTTATGGTACCTTCTTACTTTGCTCTTGATATTTTCATCATTTTTAGTTTGAGAGTTACTTTTCGCCACCTTCCCTGATGTTAGCTACCAGATAGTCAACCTTGCAAATGTCCGTTCTCCTGGAATACCCCCACCCTTATTTTGCCGTAAGTACGATGGAGATCCTGAGGAAAGGATGTCGGCTTCATGATGATGACTTGAAGTAGAGAAAAGAAGACAACAATGTAATAGATCAACCTATCTATAATTTCTGATTATTCCATGCTATTATATTATCAACCTTGGATGTTTTATATGCATTTATATGCTATTTTATATGATTTTTGGGACTAACCTATTAACCTAGAGCCCAGTGCCAGTTTCTGTTTTTCCTTGTTTTGAGTTTTACAGAAAAGGAATACCAAACGGAGTCCCATTGATGTGCCAATTTTTGATGATTTTTTATAGACCAAAAGAAGCCCCCGGAGTAAAATAGTTGGGCCAAAAGAGTCTCGAGCCGTCCTCAAGGTAGGAGGGCGAGCCCAGGGGGTAGGGCGCGCCCTCCACCCTCATGGACGACTCGGAGACCCCCTTGACATGAGACCGATGCCAAAAATTCCTATAAATACAGAAACCTCCAAAAAATAACCTAGATAGGGAGTTCCGCCACCAGAAGCCTCTATAGCCACCGAAAACCAATATAGACCCGTTCCGGCACCCTGCCGGAGGGGGGAATCCCTCTCCGGTGGCCATCTTCATCACCCCGGCGCTCTCCATGACGAGGGGAGTAGTTCACCCTCGGGGTTGAGGGTATGTACCAGTAGCTATGTGTTTGATCTCTCTCTCTCATATTCTTGATCTGGCATGATCTTGATGTATCGCGATCTTTGCTATTATAGTTGGATCTTATGATGTTTCTCCCCCTCTACTCTCTTGTGATGAATTGAGTTTTTCCTTTGAAGTTATCTTATCGGATTGAGTCTTTAAGGATTTGAGAACACTTGATGTATGTCTTGCATGTGCTTATGTGTGGTGACAATGGGATATCATGTGGTCCACTTGATGTATGTTTTGGTGATCAACTTGCGAGTTTCGTGACCTCGTGAACTTATGCATAGGGGTTGGCACACATTTTCGTCTTGACTCTCCGGTAGAAACTTTGGGGCACTCTTTGAAGTTCTTTGTGTTGGTTGAATAGATGAATCTGAGATTGTGTGATGCATACCGTATAATCATACCCACAGATACTTGAGGTGACATTGGAGTATCTAGGTGACATTAGGATTTTGGTTGATTTGTGTCTTAAGGTGTTATTCTAGTACGAACTCTATGATAGATCGATCAGAAAGGATAACTTTTTGAGGTGGTTTCATACCCTACCATAATCTCTTTGTTTGTTCTTCGCTATTAGTGACTTTGGAGTGACTCTTTGTTGCATGTTGAGGGGTAGTTATATGATCCGATTATGTTATTATTGTTGAGAGGACTTGCACTAGTGAAAGTATGAACCCTAGGCCTTGTTTCAAAGCATTGCAATACCATTTGTGCTCACTTTTACCACTTGATACCTTGCTGTTTTTATATTTTCAGATTACAAAACCTTTATTGTAACGCCCCGAGACCATTGTGCCAGGAGTCTTCCAGTTATTCGTTGTTGTTGCCTTGTCATTTGTTTGTGTGTCATGCATTTCATATCATGTCATCATGTGCATCTCATTTGCATATGTGTTCGTCTCATGCATTCGAGCATTTTCCCCGTTGTCCGTTTTGTAATCCGACGCTCCTACGTCCTCCGGCGCCCCCTTTTGCCTCTTTTCGTGTGCGGGTGTTAAACTGTCTCGGAATGGACCGAGATTTGCCAAGCGGCCTTGGTTTACTACCAGTAGACCGCCTGTCAAGTTTCGTGCCATTTGGAGTCCATTTGATACTCCAACGGTTAACCGGGGAATCGTAAAGGCCTCGTGTGTGTTGCAGCCCAACACCCCTCCAAAGTGGCCCAAAACCAATCCAAACCCCCTCCATCCTCTCGGTCGTTCGATCACGGTCGCGTGGCTGAAAACCGCACCTCATTTGGACTCTCCTAGCTCCCTCTACCTATATATATATGTGTGCCTCTCCGAATTGTCGCGGATGAAACCCTAGTCCTCTTCCTCCTCGCGCCGCGGGTCATGTCCATCCCGTCGCCGGACATGTCCACCGCCGCCGCCACATCACTTGGACCAATCCGGGGACGCCACCTCAGCTCCGCCGCCGCCTCCAGCCAATCACGTGTTGCCACGTCACCACCGCCGGCTCTCTCTCTCCTCCACCGCCGCGGCACGCGGAGCCCGCGCGAGGCCCGCCCGGGCCCGAGCCTCCCCGCCGCCACTCAGATCCGCGCGCCGTCCGCGTCTTTGCGCCGCCTCCTCCGGCCCTCGCCGGCGTTGCCCAGCGCCGCGATCGCTTCCCTGATGTGCACCTCGCCGCGCCGCCGCCTCTCAACCTCGCCGGAGCCCGACGTCGCCGGCCTCGCCGCCTCCAACTGCGCCTCCTCGCGCCACCTCCATGCTCCCCACCGCCGGACCTCGCCATCACCGGCGAGCACCGCTCCGCCCCGTCCCAGGCCGTCCCGCCGTGACCTCGTCTTCCCCATCACCGGTGGCGCCTGCCGCAGCCGCCCCTGCCTCGATCCCGATCGGATCGGGAGGGACGACCTGGTCGCTCCGCGCCTGCGTGGGCCCCGCCTGGCCAACCTCCTCCCCGGCCCATCTCCATGCCAGATCCAGCCCCAGCTCCTTGGCCCATCTCGGCCGACCTGCTTCACCAGCGTCCTGGGCCGAAGCCCACATGGTGAGATGCCCTATTCCCCGCCCCGTGCGTTGTTTAGCTATCTGACGCTCGGATCCTTTTTTTCACTAAGTCCCAGATCTGTGATATTTTCAGGCCATGTTCATCGCATCATAACTTCATCATCGTAGCTCTGTTTCATGCGCATGTTATATCAAAATGTTCATCTGGATGTGCTATTCATTTTGTTCCATTGCACCATGCTTGTTTGAGTCCATCTTGATGCCCTAATGACTACTGCAAGAGTGCTTCATAATGTTAGGTGATGTTTCTTACCAGTTTATGAGCATTTGTCATTTTTGCCATGATTATTGTGTGATGCATATGAACTTGAGTCCTACATGTGTTTTGTTATATGCCATGCCATCTTTACAGGGGTGTATGCCATGTATTTTTGTGATCAATGTGGTGACTAGCACAAGCATGCAAAGTAGCTCTCGTAATGTTGCTGATTTCAGAGACTTAGAATTTCACTAAGTCATTTCCCTGATGTTATTTGTATGCCAATTATTCATGTTTCTACAAAGTGATCCATGCCTCTTTTGAGAATGTGTAGTAAGGATGATTTTGAGATATCGTTATGTTCTATCCATCAATGCCCTTGTTTGCAATTATGGAGTGCTCTAGCATGACTCAATCTTGCTCTACTTTTGCTATAAAATGTTCCTGGTAGATTGTTTACATGTTAATCAATTTTGCCATAGGTTGTTGTAGTTGTTCCATGCATGCTATGAGTTTTTTCTTGTCATGTTTAGCTTCTTGATCATGTCTTCTTGCTGGTAGTATGCTTAGTTTGTCATGCAATGCCTTGTGTTGAGTGCATCGAGCTCGCAAACATGCCTAGGTAAATCTGTTTATGCCATGTCCAGTTTTCTGCTAAGTCTGAATCTGTTAACGAAAGTTGCTATGTTTACATGGGTGCCATCATATCTTCTGATCTTTTTTGGCTTATGGTCAGTAAGGGACTTTTGTTATATGCTTTGAGTAGATTCATGCATGCCTTGTATTGCTATGATCTGATCCTGTAGCATGTTGTTATCTTGGTCTAAGCATTGCTTCCTGATGTTAATTCCTGACATGTTAGTATTTTCACCAAGTCTGTGATGTTGTTATCTTTTTGCACTTTTGCCATGCTTGTTTGAACCTACTCTTGTCTGATTTACCCGTAGCTCAGTGTTAATATTTTGTCAAGCATCTTGTGAAGATCACTGCCATGTGCTTTGTTGCTATGTTGGAGTGCAGTAGCTTAGTTTCTTGTTGCATTATAGATGGCATCGTGTTGTTAATCACAGAATTGTGCCATTATTGTTTTGCTTGCCATTTGCAACCCGTGCATCCGATTACGGTGATCTTTATATCGATTTCGACTAAAATGAACTCATCTTTCCAGCGGCACACTTGGTTTGCCAAGTTGAGGCATGATTCAATCTTTTCCTTCCAGAGCTGGTATATGCATTGCATAGCACATCCCGCATATCATGCCATGTTTTGCATCATGTTACTTGCGCATTGCACCGTGATTGATTGTGGTTTCTTTTGCTTGTGTCCTTGCCTTGGGTAGAGCCGGGTGACGAGTACGTGATCGAGGAACCCGTTGAGTACGCTTACGAGGATCAAGCTTACGTCTCCTCGGAGTACTTTGTAGGCAAGATGACCATACCCTCAAAATCACTTCTATCTTTGCTTGCTAGTTGCTCGCTCTATTGCTATGCCGTGATACCTGCCACTTGCTATATCGTGCCTCCCATATTGCCTTGTCAAGCCTCTAACCCACCTTGTCCTAGTAAACCGTTGTTTGGCTATGTTACCGCTTTGCTCAGCCCCTCTTATAGCATTGTTAGTTGCAGGTGAAGATGGAGTTTGTTCCTTGTTGGAACATGTTTATTGTTGGGATATCACAATATCTCTTATTTAATTAATGCATCTATACACTTGGTAAAGGATGGAAGGCTCGGCCTTATGCCTGGTGTTTTGTTCCACTCTTCCCGCCCTAGTTTTCCATCATACCGGTGTTATGTTCCTTGATTTTGCGTTCCTTACACGGTTGGTTTATAATGGGAACCCCTTGACAGTTTGCTTTGAATAAAACTCCTTCAGCAAGGCCCAACCTTGGTTTTACCATTTGCCACCTAAGCCTTTTTCCCTTGGGTTCTGCAGACTCAAGGGTCATCTTTATTTTAAACCCCCGGGCCAGTGCTCCTCTGAGTGTTGGTCCAAACTAGAGCACCGTGCATGGCCATCCCTTGGCAACTTGGGTTACGTCTGCTCCTGTACGCTTAGCTTATCCGGTGTGCCCTGAGAACGAGATATGTGCAGCTCCTATCGGGATTTGTCGGCACAGTGGGTGGTCTTGCTGTTCTTGTTTTACCACTGTCGAAATGTCTTGTAACCGGGATTCCGAGTCTGATCGGGTCTTCCTGGGAGAAGGAATATCCTTCGTTAACCGTGAGAGCTTGTGATGGGCTAAGTTGGGACACCCCTGCAGGGTTTTGAACTTTCGAAAGTCGTGCCCGCGGTTATGGGCAGATGGGAATTTCTTAACGCTCGGTTGTAGAAAACCTGACACTTATCTTAATTAAAATGCATCAACCGCATGTGTAGCCGTGATGGTCTCTTTCCGGCGGAGTCCAGAAAGTGAACATGGCGTTGGAGTTATGTTTGAACGTAAGTAGTTTTAGGATCACTTCTTGATCACTTCTAGTTTACGACCATGCTTTGCTTCTCTTCTCGCTCTCATTTGTGTAAGTTAGCCACCATATATGCTAGTACTTCCTGCAGCTCCACCTCACTACCTTTTCCCTACCCATAAGCTTAAATAGTCTTGATCGCGAGGGTGTGAGATTGCTGAGTCCCCGTGACTCACAGTTTACTTCCAAAACCAGTTGCAGGTGCCATTGATACCGTGCAGGTGACGCAGCTGAGCTCAAGTGGGAGCTTGATGAAGATCTTGTTTGTTGTGTTGTTTCGTTTCCAGTTGATCAGTAGTGGATCCCAGTCGGGGCGATAGGGGATCTTTCGCATTAGGGGTGGTCTTTCTTCATTTGCTTCCGTAGTCAGACCTTGATTGTATTCTGGATGATTTAATGCTATTTTCATGTATTGTGTGAAGTGGCGATTATAAGCCATCTCTTTATCCCTTTCATATTCAGTACATGGGATGTGTAAAGATTACCCCTCTTGCGACATGCCTACAATGCGGTTATGCCTCTAAGTCGTGCTCCGACACGTGGGAGATATAGCCGCATCGTGGGTGTGACACATCCATATTACACTTGTATCACCATCTCTTCGCCGAACTAGTGCACCTATACAATTTACCATTGTATTGGGTGTGTTGGGGACACAAGAGACTCTTTGTTATTTGGTGGCATGGTTGCTTGAGAGAGACCATCTTCATCCTACACCTCCCACGGATTGATAAACCTTAGGTCATCCACTTGAGGGAAATTTGCTATTGTCCTACAAACCTCTGCACTTGCAGGCCCAACAACGTCTACAATAAGAAGGTTGTGTAGTAGACATCAGGTGGCGTATAATCACTAATTATTTATCATGTACTCCCTCCGTTCTGAATTACTCGTCGCAGAAATGGATTTATCTAGATGTATTTTACTTCTACATACATCCAATTCTGCGATGAGTAATTTGGAACGGAGGGAGTAGGAACCAACCTGTTTTGTATATTTGAAGTGCCCTTAAGCCATTTAAAATTGGACCAACAACATTAAATTGGGACTTTTCAAAATAAAAATATATTTAAATTGGTCTAAATAAATTTGAGTTTTTGTGTGCTGCTTCAAAATCATGCCTAGTATTTGTGTGCTGAATATTTGCTTTAAATAAATACTTTTACTATAGAAGAGAAATATAAATAAAAAGGAATAAAAGGAAAATAGGAAAAGCTTCTATGCACCTTGGCCGAACCGCTAGAGAGTCAAGCCCATCCCAACACGGCTCCATCACCTACCTAATGCTCTCTCTCCTATGCGTGTCTCATATGTCTCCAACGTATCTACTTTTTCTCATGCTTTTCCTCTTGTATTGGACTCTAATTTGCATGATTTGAATGAAACTAACCCCGGACTGACGCTGTTTTCAGGAGAACTACCATGGTGTTGTTTTTGTACAGAAATAAAAGTTCTCGGAATGGAACGAAACATTGCGAGGATATTTTATGTCAATAATAAGAATTTCGAGAGCCAAGACCTACCGGAGAGTGGCCCCTGGGTGGGCACAACCCACCAGGGCGCGCCCCCCTCTCCTGGCACGCCCAGGTGGGTTGTACCCACCTGGTGGCCCCGCATACCTCAACCCTGACACTATAAATTCCTATTTTCAGAGAAAAAACCGGGGAGAAAGAATTATCGTGATCCATGAGAACAGAGCCGCCGCCAAGCCCTGTTCTTCCTCGGGAGGGCAGATCTGGAGTCTGTTTGGGGCTTCGAAGAGGGGGATCTTCGTCCTTCGTTATCACCAACCCTTCTCCATCGCCAATTCCATGATGCTCCCCACCGGGAGTGAGTAATTCCTTCGTAGGCTCGCTGGTTGGTCAGGAGTTGGATGAGATTCATCATGTAATCGAGTTAGTTTTGTTAGGGTCTGATCCGTAGTATCCACTATGTTCTTAGATTGATGTTGTTATGACTTTGCTATGCTTAGTGCTTGTCACTTTGGGCCCGGGTTCCATGATTTCAGATCTGAACCATTTATGAATCCATCATTATATCCATGTTCTAGATTCGATCTTGCAAGTTATAGTCACCTACTACGTGTTATGATCTGGCAACCCCGATGTGACAATAACTGGGCCCACTCATGGTGATGACTGTAGTTTGAGGAGTTCATGTATTCACTATGTGGTAATAATTTGTTCTGGTTCTCTATTAAAAGGAGGCCTTAATATCCCTTAGTTTCCAATATGGACCCCGCTTCCATGGGAGGTTAGGACAAAATATGTCATGCAAGTTCTTTTAAGAAAGCACGTATGACTATTTACGGAATAGATGCCTATATTATATCGATGGACTAGAGCTAGTGGTGCATCACCCTAGGTTATAACTGTCACATGATGAATATGCTCCAACAAGTCACCGATCCAATACCTACAAACTTTTCATTATTGTTTCTGCTAAGTTACTGCTGCTATCAACACTATTACACTTGCTACGAAATTATTGCTACCACTGTTAATGTTCTATTGCTGCTGCTACTACTATCAAAACTATCAAACTACTTTGCTATTGATCACATTGCTGCAGATAATTAATCTCAAGGTGTGGTTGAATTGACAACTCAGCTTCTAATAGCTTCAATTATACTTTGGCTCCCCTTGTGTTGAATCTATAAATTTGGGTTGAATACTTTACCCTTGAAAACAGTTGTGATCCCCTATACTTGCGGGTTATCAAGACCTTTTTCTGGCGCCGTTGTCGGGGAACATAGCTATAGTTGTTGAGTCACTTGGGATTATTATCATATAATCACTATGAAAAATTGGAAGGACCCAAAGACAAAGATATTTCCCTCAACGATGAGGGGAGCTAAGGAATAGCCATCCAGTTCTGCTTTAGATTCACCTTCTGTTATGAGTAAACTTGCAACACCACCACATGCTATTAATTCTGATATGTCGCAAGTTATTGATGATGCTACTTCTACTATGAATTATGCTTTTGATGATGCTAGTACCTTGCTTGATAATGATGATGTGCCACTTGGTGAATTTCTTGATAAACAAATTGCTAGAGTAATACAACATGATGTTGTTGAATCCGATGATGAGCTTGTAACTGAATCTCCTGAAGCACCTGGGAGAACTAGCCCTCCTAGATATGAATTTCCAAAGGTACCGGAAGGTTATGTTATGAGTGAAGAAATAACTAGAGATATTCTTGCTTGCAATGATAGAGATGATCTAGAGAAATTACTACACAAGTATAAAGATAAATCTCTGAATGCTAGAATGAAATGTGATCCTAAGTTTGCTACTTCACCTATCTTTATTGATGATAATTATTATGAATTCTTTGTCGACCCAGAGTTGATTACTTTGGTTGAATCTGATCCTTTCCATGGATATGAAACTAAAACTGTTTTGGCACGTCTTACTAAGTTGAATGACATAGCCACCCTTTTTACTCATGATGAGAAAACTTATTATTACTTTATTCTCAAATTATTTCCTTTCTCATTAAAGGGTGATGCTAAAGCTTGGTACAACACTCTTACTCCTGGTTGTCTGCGTAGTCCCCACGATATGATTTATTACTTCTCTGAAAAATATTTTCCTGCTCAAATTAAACAAGCTGCCTTACAGGAAATATTTAACTTTGTGCAAACTAAAGAAGAGAGTCTCCCACAAGCCTGGGGGAGGCTTTGCCAGTTACTTAATGCTTTGCCTGATCATCCTCTTAAGAAAA
Organism: Triticum urartu; assembly: GCF_003073215.2. Lineage (NCBI taxonomy): Eukaryota > Viridiplantae > Streptophyta > Magnoliopsida > Poales > Poaceae > Triticum > Triticum urartu. Next base: position 199,102,995 of record NC_053022.1, on the reverse strand, counting down.
ATGAAATACTTGATATCTTCTATAATGGACAAACTGATGTTTCTAGGGACTTCCTAGATAGATGTGCTGGTTGTTTTTTCAGGGAACGAACTATTGGACAAGCTGAGGAATTATTGAATAACATATTGAAAAATTATGATGATTGGACTATTCCTGAACCACCGCCTAAACCCACTCCGAAGAAGAGGGGTATATTATATCTCAGTCTCGAATATATGTAAGAGGCAAATAAATCTATGAAGGAAAAGGTATTAAAGTTGAGGATGTTAAAATTTTACCTCCTATTGAAGAAATACATGGGCTTAATACACCACCATTGCCTAAGGTGGTAGAGGTAAATTCTTTTATGAAGTTTAATGATAATGATAATCCTCACAATATGCATCCTAGTCAATGCCTTTATGAGTTTGAAAACTACATTAGAAAACAAGATCACTTCAAAGCAAATGTTATGAAGCAATTGAAATATAATTCTAATATGATTGCTCACTTGAGTGACTTGTTATTTAGAATATCAAACGATGTTAGAGTTGTTAGAAAACATGCTTCTATGGTTCAAACTCAGTTAGAACAAGTTGCTAAATCTCAAATAGAATTGCTTGATGAAATGAATCATAATAAGAATGACTTTGCTGTTAGAGTTGCAACTAGAGGAGGTAAAATGACTCAGGAACTACTTTATCCTGAGGGACACCCTAAAACAATTGAACAAGATTCAAAAAGAGCTAACACTAGTGCACCTAGTCCTTCTAGGAAGAACAAGAAAAAGAAGAATGCTAGGACTTCACATGCTCCTAGTGAACCTGAAATAGAGAAACTTCATGATAATGATAATGAAATTTCTATCTCGGATGCTGAAACTCAATCTGGAAATGAACAGTCAGAACAGGTTAGTAGAGGTCACAGGGACAGGACCCCGAGAGGCTCCCGCGACCCGCTCCCACCCCCGAAACCCTCGCTGCCGCCACCTCCCCTGCCAGTCTCCGGCAGGATCCGGGCGCCCTAGCCGGCACGCGGCCCGGATCCGCCCCCTCGCCCTCCCTTCCCCGCCCCTCCTTCCGCCCTCGCGTCGCCTCCCCGGGAGGCGGCCAGGGCGCCCCCCCCCCCGCCTCTCCTCTCAGCTTCGCCTCCTCTTCCTCTCCCCTGCCGTCGCCGGCGGGCGCCCCCGGCTCCGGCCCGGGGGGTGCCGGCAGCGGCAGGATCTTCTCTCCCCACGCGCGCGTCCTCCTGGCCCAGGGCAGGGGGCGATGGCGGTGTCGCTCGGCTGGGCTGTGGTCCGGTGACTCGGTGGGGTGGCCGGCGGCGGACGTGGTGGTGGCACTGCTCCTTAGCGGCGGGGCAGCGTGGTGGTGCGGGGTGGCCGATGTCGCGCCCTCGGCCCAGATCTAGGCCCGGCGGGCCCCATCTAGGTCCTATCGGGCTAGCCAATGGTGTGGCCTTGTTGTTTGTGGTGCGGTGAAGAGGAGGAGCGGCTTGGATATGGGGCGTCGGTGCCGATGGCGTGCCGGCAGCAGCGCGAAGGCGGGTGCTTTACGGGCCGACTAGGGCTCGGCCGGGCCTATGGGCCCATGGGCCTGGTGTGCTCCTGCTATTGCATCCGAACAGCTACCGTCGCTGACGGTGGAGGTGGGGCCCTCCCGCGTGCCGACGGTGCTGATGCCCTAGTCCCAGCTCTGATTCTTCACCGCGCTGTCCTCACTTCGCGGTGCCGTGGTGAGACGGCGTGGGGGCCTCATGACCACGTTGGCGCATGGTGGTGGCTGGATTCGGAGTGCCCGAGGTGCGGGTTGGGATCGGGGGAAACCCCTGTCGGCATGGCCGACACTAGTGCGGTGGCGCCTGTTGGTGCCACCTGACCTTTCGGGAGGGCGTCGGGGGCTATCCTTCCTCTCACCTCGTCGTGTACCGGGGGAAACCCTTGGCAGCAGCGTCATCATCATCGCGATCCTCTTGGAGGTGTTGATAGGTGCCGGCGCTTCGGAGTCTTGGAGCCTAGTGGAAGATCCCGGTGGGCGCTGCGACCGCGAGGCTTCTTTGTTTTTGTTTATCTGCCGTAGTCGGCATTTGTTTCTTTTGCTCTTTCTCTGTCGTTTCTTTTGGGCGTGACTGTGCTGCTTCCGCCCCAGCACCTATCTCTGTATGGTCCGGTTGGTTGCTTTGTATACAAAGCGGGGGAAACCCTTTTTCGGCAATGAACAGTCACCTACTGATAATGAAAAAGATAATGATGAGGTTCATGAAAACTCTCAACCAACCAATAAAGAACCAGACAATGATGTTGAGATAGAACCACCTGTTGATCTTGATAACCCACAAGCTAAGAATAAAAGATATGACAAAAGAGACTTTGTTGCTAGAAAACACGGTAAAGAAAGAGAATCGTGATTTCAAAAACCTATGCCTTTTCCACCCAAGTCAACTAAAAATCATGATGATGAAGAATTTGAATGCTTTTCTGAAATGTCGAGGATAGTCTTTTGCGTACTCGTTTGACTGATATCTTCTAAATGCCTCCTTATGAAAAATATATGAAATACATCATCACAAATAAGAGAAAAATACCGGGAGCTGAGATCTCGACTATGCCTGCTAATTACACTTTTAAGGATGGAGTGCCTAAAAAACTTGGAGATATGGGAATACCAACTATACCTTGCTCTATCAAAAAGAATTTTGTGAAAACTACTTTGTGTGATTTAGGAGCTGTTCTTAGTGTTTTGCCTTTCTCTTTATATAAAAGACTTGATTTGAATAAACTCACACCTACTGAAATATCTTTGCAAATGGCTGACAAATCAACTGCCATACCTATCGGTATCTGTGAGGATGTGCCCGTTGTTGTTGCTAATGTTACTATTTTCACTGACTTTGTTATACTTGAGATGCCCAAGGACGACAACATGTCGATTATCCTTGGTAGACCCTTCTTGAATACTGCAGGGGCTGTTATTGATTGCAATAAAAGCAAGGTTAGTTCTCATATTAATGGTAATGAGCATACGGTGCACTTTCCGAAGAAACAATTCCAAGTGAATGGTATTAATGTTATTGCAAAATCTCCAACAATCACTATTGGAAGTTTTCAAATACATTTACCTACTGTAAAAAAGAAATATAAAATACTTTTTGTTGGGGAAATGCATATCCCCATTGAGGTAACTTAGTGATTTACGAAAGTTCTTCTGTTTCATTCTAATCGAAAGTGGTTGTTAATAAGACTTGATCAACCTTATTAATGGATCAGTTTTGAACGGTATGAATTTGATGAATTTAGTAAGCACTACTTTCTGTCCCTACTTTTTATTTTCTATTTTTATTAGTTAAATAAAATAAAATGCCATGTTTTGTCTATGTTCTGAATTTGCCGTGCCATAAAAATTGACCCAAAAATAAAAGTTCTTAGAATGCCCTAAAAATTTAATACGATTTTTTCTGAATATTTGAGAATTTTTGGTGCAATAAACATCAGAGGGAGGTGCACTAGGTGGGCACAACCCACCTGGGCATGCTAGCACCCCTAGGCGCGCCCTGGTGGGTTTTGGTCCCCACGTGGCCCCCCTCACTTACCTCTTCACGCCACATCATCACTTACCACCAGAAAAAAAATCCCCGTTGCTCTCTCTCCCGTGTTCTTGAGCTCAAACCCACGGATTTCGATCTCCTTGCTCGAAGCTCCATTGTTGAAACTGTTTCGAGGGATTATTGCTTGATATGTGACTCCAGCATTTATCCAATTAGTTTTTGTTTTCGTGGCTTATACTTTGAAGAATTATCTACTCTTGGTGCTGCTGTAGATGTGCTTGCATGTTGAATTCTTAGTGTTCTAAGTAGTTTGAATGCTTGCTATGGCTTCTATGTATCCCTATGAGTAGTTGCTATCAATCTTACAAATTTTTGTTGACCAATTTTTGTCAGTCCAAAATTTTTATTTTCAGAAAATTGTACGTGGACATGCTAAACCTATTTGGAAGGAGTTCTTTGAGGAGACGATCCTCGGGGGCATCTTCTAGTGACAGTTCTGCTCCTCGGTCTTATGTTGAACCAAGTGGAAGTTCCACGCGAGATGCCACCACCAAGACATGTTTATCGCCTAGCGATGAATATATGGTGCATGTGGGCATTAAGGAGGAATTTGAGCAATATGTTCACAATGCCGGACTCGGTCCCTACCTATCAGATAAGTGTGCACAACACCAACTTCTCATTGAATCATTTTTCGAAGGATTTAAATATTTTCCATGTGAGTCTAGGGTGTCGTTTATGCTTTGTGATAATCCTTATACCATCTCACTAGAGAATTTTTCTTATCGCTACAAGCTTCCATTTTGGCGTTCGCCTGATGAGCCACCAACGGTTGAGTACGAGTCTTTCTTGATTAGCCTTTGCTACGGTGAAAATAGGGGAGTGAGACAAGGAAGAATAAAGAGCATTCACTTTCCCGCGATTTAGTATTTTGCCTTATTTAACGGGAAATGCATAGTAGGCAAGCAAGACTGTAGCATACTTTGTGCGCCAAACTTAAGCCTCCTTCACACCGCTCTCACTGGTGAAAGGAATTATAACCTTGGAGTGATCGTTGCACGTAGACTTCAGCAAAATGCTAACAGTGGTTGGTTCTATGGTGGACTTTATGCCACGCATTCAGCACGAGGATTGGGTGTTTCACCTTTGCCCTTTGATCCTATCCTACCCACGCGATATTTAGATTTTGACACTTTAAAAGAACATAAGATTCTCAAGGGAAGGGTTGATAACTCCACTTATAATCTAATGTTTAACCAAAAATCTATTGTGGACACATATTTGCCTGCGCCTACTCTTTTTGATTATAACAACAAGGGGAGATATTTTATTCTTGTGAGCGAGGCCTGAGATCATAACGCAGTAGTGGTGGTGGTACGATGTGCTGAGGCATCCACACCGAGAGCCTCCATGAGCTACCACACCGACTACTACCCTCCAGGCTACTGACCGATTACCAAGTGATAACCCACAAGTATTGGGGATCGCAACAGTTTTTAAGGGTGGAGTATTCAACCGAAATTTATTGATTCGACACAAGGGGAGCCAAAGAATATTCTCAAGTATTAGCAGTTGAGTTGTTAATTCAACCACACCTGAAAGACTTAATATCTGCAGCAAATATTTAGTAGCAAAGTAGTATGGAAGTAATGGTAACGGTGGCAAAAGTAACAGTAGTAGTTTTTGTAGCAATCGCAACAGTGGCAACGGATAAGTAACTAAGCAAAGATCAATATGTGAAAAGCTCATAAGCAATGGATCAATGATGGATAATTATGTCGGATGCAATTCCTCATGCAACAGCTATAACATAGGGTGACACAGAACTAGCTCCAGTTCATCAATGTAATGTAGGCATGTATTCCGAATATAGTCATACATGCTTATGGAAAAGAACTTGCATGACATCTTTTGTCCTACCATCCCGTGGCAGCGGGGTCCTATTGGAAACTAAGGGATATTAAGGCCTCGTTTTAATAGAGTACCGGACCAACGCATTAATATTTAGTGAACACATGAACTCCTCAAACAACATTCATCATCGGGAGTGGTCCCGATTATTGTCACTTCGGGGTTACCGGATCATAACACATAGTAGGTGACTATTGACTTGCAAGATAGGATCAAGAACTCACATATATTCATGGAAACATAATATGTTCAGATCTGAAATCATGGCACTCGGGCCCTAGTGACAAGCATTAAGCATAGCAAAGTCATGGCAACATCAATCTTAGAACATAATAAATACTAGGGATCAAACCCTAACAAAACTAACTCGATTACATGGTAAATCTCATCCAACCCATCACCGTTGTAACACCCATGATGCGGCTATATCTCCCACGTGTCGGGGCACGACTTGGAGGCATAACCGCATGGTAGGCATGTCGCAAGAGGGGTAATCTCTACACATCCCATGTACTGAATAAGAAAGGGATAAAGAGTTGGCTTACAAACGCCACTTCACACAATACATAAATATATCATACATCATCCAGAATACAATCAAGGTCCGACTACGGAACCAAAATAAAGAAAGACAACCCCAAATGCTAGATCCCCGATCGCCCCAACTGGGTTCCACTACTGATCAAAAGGAAACGAAAGAAAACAATGATCAAGATCTTCATCGAGCTCCCACGTGAGCTGGGTTGCATCACCTGCACTGGTATCATTGGCACCTGCAATTGTTTGGAAGTATCTGTGAGCCATGAGGGCTCAACAATCTCACACCCGTGAGATCAAGACTATTTAAGCTTATGGGTAGGAGAAGGTAGTGAGGTGGAGCTGCAGCACTAAGCATATATGGTGGCTAACTTACGCAAAAGAGAGCGAGGAGAGAAGCAAAGCACGGTGGAGAAGCTAATAACGATCAAGAAGTGATCCTGAAGCTACTTACGTTCAAGCATAACACGAGACCGTGTTCTCTTCCCGGACTCCGCCGAAAAGAGACCATCACGGCTACACACACGGTTGATTCATTTTAATTAAATTAAGTGTCAAGTTCTCTACAACCGGACATTAACAAATTCCCATCTACCCATAACCGCGGGCACGGCTTTGGAAAGTTGAAAACCCTGCAGGGGTGTCCCAACTTAGCCCATCACAAGCTCTCACGGTCAACGAAGGATATTCCTTCTCCCAGGAAGACCCGATCAGACTCGGAATCCCGGTTACAAGACATTTCGACAATGGTAAAACAAGACCAGCAAAGCCGCCCGATGTGCCCACATCCTGATAGAAGCTGCACATATCTCATTCTCAGGGCAGCACCAGATTGTCCAAACTTCTGGTTGGCCAGCCCAGAGTTGCCCCTGGTGGCCACCGGCGGCAGACAGGTTCAGACCAACACTTCGACAAGCACTGGCCCCGGGGGGGTTAAAATAAAGATGACCCTTGAGTCTGCAGAACCCAAGGGAAGGTGATAGGTTGTTAGGCAAATGTAAAACCAAGGTTGGGCCTTGCTGGAGGAGTTTTATTCAAAGCAAACTGTCAAGGGGTTCCCATAACACCCAACCGCGTAAGGGACGCAAAATCAAGGAACATAACCTTGGTATGACGGAAACTAGGGCGGCAAGAGTGGAATAAAACACCAGGCATAAGGCCGAGCCTTCCACCCTTTACGAAGTATATAGATGCATTAATTAAATAAGAGATATTGTGATATCCCAACATATCCATGTTCCAAACATGGAACAAACTTCAACTTCACCTGCAACTAACAACGCTATAAGAGGGGCTGACGAAAGAGGTAACATAGCCAAACAACGGTTTGCTAGGAAAAGGTGGGTTAGTGGCTTGACATGGCAATATAGGAGGCATGATATAGCAAGTGGTAGGTATCGCGGCATAGCAATAGAGAGAACAACTAACAAGCAAAGATAGAAGTGATTTCGAGGGTATGGTCATCTTGCCTGCCAAGTTCTCAGAGTTGACGAAAGCTTGATCCTTGTTAGCGTACTCAACAGGTTCCTCGATCATGTACTCGTCTCCCGGCTCTACCTAAAGCAAGAACACAAGCAAAAAGGACCAACAATCAATCACGGTGCAATGCACAAACAACATGATGCAAAACATGGCATGACATGCGGGATGTGATAGGCAATTCATATGCAAGCTTCGGAAGGGAAATATTGCAAGGCATCAACTTGGAAAACCAAGTGTGCCGCTGGAAAGATGAGACGATTTCAGTCGAAATAGATATAAAGATCACCGGAATCGGATGCACGGTTTGCAAATGGCAAGCAAAACAATAATGGCACAATTCTGCGATTAACAGCACGATGACATCTAGTATGCAACAAGAAACTAACTACTGCTCTGCAACATAGCAACAAAGCACATCACGGTGATCTACTAAAGATTCTTCACAAAACATGAACACTAAGCTATGGCTAAATCACACTAGAACAAGTTCAAACAAGCATGACAAAAGTGCAAAAGATATCAGCTTCACAGACTTGGTGAAAATACTAACATGTCAGGAATAACATCAGGAAGCAATGTTTAGAGCAAGAAAACAACATGCTACAGGAACATATCATAGCAAACAAAGGCATGGAATGAATCTACTCCAAGCATAGAACAAAAGCCCCTTACTGATCATGAGCCAAAAAGGCAGAGAAGATATAATGGCACCCATGTAACATAGCAAGTTTTATTAACAGTTTCAGACTTAGCAGAAAAACAGAGCATGGCATAAACAGAGTTATGAAGGCATATTTGCGAGCTCAAATCACTCACCACAAAGCATTGGATGACAAGCTAAGCATAGCATCAACAAGAAGACATGTTCATGAAGCTAATAAAGGCAAGAGCAAGTTCATAACATGCATGGATCAACTACAACAACCATGGCAAAATTGATTAACATGTAAACAATCTGCCAGGAACATTTTATAGCAAAAGTAGAGCAAGATTGAGACATGCTAGGGCACTCCATAAATGCAAACAGGGGCATGGAAGGATAGAGCAAAACCATATGTCCAAATCATCCTTACTGAAGCAACTCAAAACAAGCATGGATCTCACTGTAGCAACATGGTTACATGGCATAAAAATAACAGCAGGAAAAGGACTTGGTAAAATCTCAATTCCCTGAAATCAGCAATATCATGAAGGCTAATTTTCATGCTTGTGCTAGTCACCACATTGATCAAAAAAATACATGGCAAGCACCCCTGTAAAGATGGCATGGCATAGATCAAAACTCATGTAGAGCTCATGCCCATATGATGCACGCAACAAATCTGACAAAACATGATAATCTGCTAAGTAACAGCAGCAAACATTTTATAGCACTCTTGCATCAGTGATTTTGGCATCAAGATGGACTCAAACAAGCATGTCACAATGGAATGAAATGAAGAGCATCTCATGGTGAACATTTTGATATATCATGCGCAAGAAACGGAGCTACGGTCGTGGAGTTATGGCATGAAAAACATTGGCATAAAACATGAGGGGGAAAGGAATTAGAGGAAAAACAACCTCCGGAAGAAGTCAACGCGGGACGGAGAGATCACGGGATGGAGCGGTGCAGGACGGATCTATCCGTTTGGTTCGTTGCATTGCTGGATTTTATCCACCCCGCTGTGGATCCGTCTCTGGCGACCTTGGGTCCGGTGAGGCATGGAGGAGGTGGCCGGCGGAGAGAGGTGCGGGGAGGAGGAGACGGCGGCGGCAGAGGAGCGCGGTGTGGCGGCGGAACACGCGTGGGAGGGCGCGATGCGGTGGTGACCGGCGGTGGCGACCGGCGGAGCCGGGCATGCGGGCGGTTTGCAGCGGAGCTCGGTGGAGGTGGTCGGCGGAGGCGGGCGGCGACCGGGCGATGGCGACACGCAGGCGGGCGGGGCGGCGACCGGGCGGCGGTGACGCGGGGCTTCGTCGGGCCCGGTTCGGCCTGGCGCGGGCCGGATCTGGGCATGGCGGGCCCGCGCGATGGTGGGCGTTGACCGGCGGCGGGGTCGGTGACATGGTGCCCGCAGAGTGGAGGAGGGAGGCGTCGAAGGTGATGTGGCGCGACCCCATTGGTCGGGGCGACATGTCCGGCGGCGCGAGGAGGAAGACACTAGGGTTTCATCTGCGCGAATTTTCAGGGAGGAACACCTATTTATAGGTAGGAGGAGGTAGGAGTGTCGAAATGGAGTGTAGTTTTCGCCCACGCGATTGTGATCCGACGGCGGAGAACATGGAAGAGGTTTGGATGGGTTATTGGGCCGTTTTGGACGGGTGTTGGGCTGGAACACACAAGAGGCCTTTACGGTTCCCCGGTTAACCGTTGGAGCATTAAACGGACTCCAAATGGCACGAAATTTGACAGGCGGTCTACCAATGGTGTACCAAGGCCACTTGGCAAATCTCGGTCCATTCTGAGAATGTTTAACACCTGCTCATGAAAAGAGACAAAAGGGGTACGCCGGGGCACGTAGGAGTGTCGGTTTGCAAAACAGACAACGGGGAAAATGCTCGGATGCATGAAGAAAACACGTATGCAAATGCGATGCACATGATGACATGATATGGAATGCAAGACATAAACAAAATGCAAAACAAAGACAAAACCCAGACACGAAGGGAATCTCATAACTTAAAGCCAAAAATGGCAGAGTCGGAGTTACAAAAATGGAAAGTTGTATCCGGGGCGTTACAACCGTCCAGCATGCCTACGATGGGATTACAATCGCACGACAGAGAGAATCATGAAATTGGTGATGGAGGAACATTGATGATAACGATGGCGATGGATTCCTCTCTTTGGAGCCCTGAACGGACTCCAGATCGGCCCTCCCGATGAGGATTAGGGCTTGGCGGCGGCTCCGTATCGTAAAACGCAATGAATCATTCTCCCTAATTTTTTTCTCCCCGAAAGTGAATATATAGAGTTGGGGTTGAGGTCGGTGGAGTCTCAGGGGGCCCACGAGGCAGAGGGCGCGCCCCAGGGGGGGCGCGCCATTTACCCTCGTGGACATGGTGTGGGCCCCCTGATGCTGATTCTTTCGCCAATATTTTTTAGTAATTCCAAAACATGTCTTCGTGGATTTTCAGGTCATTCCGAGAACTTTTATTTCTGCACATAAATAACACCATGGCAATTCTGCTGAAAACAGCGTCAGTCCGGGTTAGTTCCATTCAAATCATGCAAGTTAGCACTACAAAAAAGACACATCCGTGACATTTTGGGCCGAACGAAATTTTTTTCTGTCATACATATGACACTTCTATGAAGATAATTGTGACAAAACCCGGTATCATCATAGATGTGGTGGGCTCCTACTTCTATGACAAAAAATCATGATAGAAAATGGGATTTTCATCCTGGGCGGGCCGGAGACGCATCTGCATGACATTCTTTGGGCCGTCCATGATGGAAAAAACCATGGTAGAAGCAAGGGCGAGGAAAATTTCGGGGTATTCCCGGTTACGGTGGGAGATCGGGGGCCGAGCGATGCGCGTTTCTCTCGTACACGTACGCGAGTGTGTGCGAGGCATTGGCTCTAACTGAACCCGAGCGAGGCGTTGGGCTCTAACTAAACCCGAGCGATTCCACTGCAGGCTATGCGTTACTGAACCCGAGCGATCGATCGATGGTTGTTAACTGAACCCGAGCGATCGATCGATGGTTGTTAACTGAACCCGATCGAGCGATTCCTTCGCTACTGGTGCTAACTGAAGCCAATCGATTGGATGAACAGTGAGCGTTGCGGGGGGGGGGGGGTGGGGGGGGGGGGGGGGGTTGGATGAACAGTGAGCGGTGGCATTGCCTCTGGATGAACAAGACCCCCTGGTGTGGAGGGCTGGATGAACAGTAGACGGTGGAGGGGTGCCCGTGGAGGGGTGGTTGAACAGGACCCCGTGGGGTGGAGGGCTGGATGAATAGTAGACTGTGGAGGGGTGGTTGAACAGTAACCGATGGAGTAGCGCGCGGTGGAGGTTGGATGAACAGGGGACAATGGAGGCTGGAGGAGGTCGACGGTGGAGATGAATAGTATCCCATGGAGTCCCGTTTTGCGGTACGCCACACCCCTCCCGATGAACAGGACCCCTATTTTGACCGTAGGAGGTCCGTTTCATCCGTTTTGCGGTACGCCACACCCCTCCGATCAACAGGACCCCCGTTTCGACCGTAGGAGGTCTGTTTCCTCTGTTTTGCGGTACGCCACACCCCTCCCGATCAACATGACCCCCGTTTCGACCGTAGGAGGTCCGTTTCCTCCGTTCTGCGATACGCCAGGCCTCGTTTCCATCGCCTGTTCCGTCCAAGCCCTCCCATTGAACACGACCACGCATTCCGTTCCGACCCAGCCGGTTGGCTCCCACGTGTTCCGTTGTCTCCCGATGAACACGACGCATTCCGTTGCCTCCCGATGAACACGACGCATTCCGTTGCCTCCCCATGAACACGGTGCATTCCGTTGGCTCCCCATGAACTCGACGCATTCCATTGCCTCCCCATGAACACAACGTCCCAGCCATGTACACGAGCATTGGCCGTATGTATGCGTGAGTAGGCGTTCGAGACCCTGCCCGTATGTACACGTCCGTGGCCGTATTTTCTTTCTTGCACCCTGGCCGTTGTACGTACGTGTACATGCTACGTGCGCGCCTCTACTACGACACATGCGCTCCTCTACATCAACCAGTATGTATGTACACGTTCGCGACCAGAATGACAACGCTACGCACGCTTCGACCAGGTGGGTCCCGACTGTCGGGCACTTCCTTGCCTGTGAAGATGTAGCTGGTGGGTCCCAGCAATCAGGGGGCGAATCGTTTTGTTTTTTTGCCCGGACGCACTTCCTTGCGTGCGAAGGTGTAGCTGGTGGGTCCCAGCAGTCAGGGGGGCGAATTTTTTTTTTTTTTTGCCCGGACGCACTTCCTTGCGTGCGAAGGTGTTGATGGTGGGTCCCAGCAGTCGGGGGAAAATCGTTTTTTCAGACGCACTTCCTTGCGTGCGAAGATGTAGCTGGTGGGTCCTGGCAGTCAGGGGGGCGAATCGTTTTTTTTCGGACGCACTTCCTTGCGTGCGAAGATGTAGCTCGTGGGTCCGAGCAGTCAGGGGGCGAATCATTTTTTTTGCGAAATACGGTGGCCCGTCTGGTGGGTCCCCGCTGTGAGGTGGAGGAATAATTATTTTGTGCGTAATAAGGAGGCACTTCCTTGCGGGTGCCATGGACCCAGCTGTCAGCCTCTCCACGTAGAGTCCATGTCCGATGGAAGTCGTTCCTTGACCACGTTGACCACGCCACGCCGAGAGCACCAGGGCGGTGGACGACGGCGAGACCTAGGAAGGGGACGACACAGAGCCGGGGAAGACGTGGCAGTGGATGCACATGTGGAGAGCAGTACGAGGGTTCACTGGTTTGGCTGCGCTGCCATTGCCACAGAATAACAGGGGGTGTGGGTGAGTGGAGGGATGGCCTGGCCAGCGGTGGGAGTAGTAGGGGGCGGTGAGGCCTCCGCGGCAGCACAGCCGGTCACAGGAGGTAGGAGCAGGCGGCACGACCGGCGCTGCTTTGGGCGGTTGGAGCAAGAAGACTAGAGGTTGAAGAAGCACGACGGTCGTTGGATGGACATTGTATGGTCACTGCAGCTAGAACCGTTTATATTGACTAAGTTGGCAAAGCCCTTGGTACGTCAACTTAGTAGGCCCACAGGTCAGCTTCCGAAACGGTGTGCCCCAGATGTCAGGGGGAGGAATCATTTTTTGGGCGGGTGAAGATAGAATATCTGAGATAGAAGAAGAAGCACGGCATCCGTTTGATGGACATCCAGCGGCCACTGCTGCTAGAACTATGTGTTGACTATAAGTTGACAAAGCCTTGCATACGCGTCAACTCTGTTTTTTTAGGGGACGCATCAACTTAGTAAGGCCATAAGTGTGTGGCAGAGAACTTATAGCCCATTTGAGATTTGTAAGAATGTGTAGCCCATTTTTGAATTCTAATGGAATTTATTACAGCCCATTTACAGTTTGTTAAAAGTACAGCCCATTTAAACCAATCGTTCAAAACATAATTCAATAAAATTTCCCACATTTTGATGGGATCAGAAATATTTTTATCCCGAAATTTCTAGTCAGATTAAATACAATTTCAATATAAATTTATATTACGTAAAAATCCAACAAAACATTGCGCTTGCAACAATTAATGAAATTAAAATTTTCAATATCCAAAAATAATATTTTATAAAGTAATCACGTGTTTGGTGCATTTTTTTATAGTTACTATCCAGTTTTTATAATTACATCCCATTTATTATTTCTTAAAGCCCATTTTCTTGTTAAGCCTAATGCATCCCTCCTAGGAAAGATTTGCAGCCCATCGGGGCGGAGAATAACAACTTGACCCTGCCTGGGTATTCCTAAAAAAAGTATAGCTGGGCTAGCCATTTTCAGCTTGAAGAAATTAATATCTGGGCTGGATATCTGGCCTGGGCTAGATGGGCCATAGCCCGCCCAGTTAATACCTGCAGCTATGTTTTCGTTGTTGTTCAGAGGATAAAAATTAATATCTGGGCTAAACATCGAAAAACACTGTAGTGCTCACACCTCAAAAACACAAATACTTCTCGAGCTGCTTGGTCCCAGCTGTCGGCCGCTTCTTGTGCAATTCTCTCGTTTATTGACTACTCCCTCATTTCCGGTTTATAAGGCTCAATTCAAAAATCTCAACAACCAAGGTAGATGATGAGTGGTGAAATATTTTTTGTAGTTTGCAAAAGCACCCAATTAATGCTCTTGTTTTCCTCAAAAAATTATGCTTACGAATGCATTAATTGCAATGCATGCATGCATAAAGTGCATGCATTGGTCAGATTTCTATTAATACTTGCATGCAATGATTTAATGCACCTTGAAGTCTGAACATGTTATGGGGAACAACCAAATTGAGCCTTATAAAATGGAAAAACTATAATTTTGAGATAAGCCCTATAAACCGGAAAGGAGGGAGTACTACATAGGTTGACAATGGTGTGGGACCGTGATGTCAGGAAACCAGGAGGAAGCAAAATAAATTATAGTTATATATATATAATAAGGAGGCACTTGCGTACGTGAGGCTATGGGCCTGGTGGGTCCCCATTGTCATCCTCTCCTAGTAAAGTCATCTCCTCGCCCGCGCGCGCTTTCCGCCCAAAACAGTCAGCGCCGCCCGCCCCGCTTCCCGGTGCAGGCGATTGCTCCGCCTTCAAACGACACAAGTGCCATCCGTCCGTCCATCTGCTGCCCACACTAATGATACGCGGTTGCCGAGGTGGCTACTCCGGCGCCACACGTCCGTCCCTCCGCCCGCCCACTATTGCTATATAAACTGCTGCCCCGGCCATAGCTGCAGTCATCCGCATCCGTTCCCTTTCTCCTGTCCACACCACTACTGCCCACCATGGCTTCCTCGCGCTCCAGCACTCTTCGAGACGGGCGGATGACGGACCACAAGGAGATGGCAACCATTGCTGCCGACCGGCTGGCCGGCAGGCAGCCGGAGGATGACGATGTCCCAATGGAGAACATGGTAGTCGACGATCCGGTGCCAAACCCCTCCTCCGCGCCATCCTCGTCGGTGCATTGCACCATGTCCATCAGCGAGGCTCGTGCCCAATATATGGAGAGGGTGAGGCAGATGCGTGAGGAGCAGTTCTGGGAGGCGCGGGCCGACACCGGCGACAACCACCATCTCCTCCAGGAGCACCTGCAGGCGGAGGAGCAGATCACCACGGAGCGGGCGGAGTAGGAGGTGCTCCTCGACTCGTAATGCTCCGCCCGCAAGGGCCGCCTCGAGCGCTGGCAGTACCACATGCAGGTGGCGGAGGCTGCGGCCGCCTACAAAGAGGCTGGCAAAGAGGGCGATGAAGCGGGCGAGGCGCTGTTTGGCGAGACCGAGGACGATGCAGAGGACAATGCCGGCTCCGACGAGTCCCCGCTCCGCTGGCGTCGACGAGGCCCTGCTCCGCCGAGGCCCCGCGGCTCCAACAACGAGGCAGAGGACACCGCTGGCTCCGCCCAGGCCCCGCCCGACCAATAACAAGGCAGAGGACATCGCCGGCTCAGCCGAGCCCCACCCTCCCGGCAACGTGGGGGAGGATTTCCACCGCTCCGTTGAGGCGCCGCCCGTCGGCAACGAGACAGAGGACATCGCCGGCTCCGCCGAGGCCCCGCCCCGTTGCCAACGAGGCCGCGCCACACAAAAAACGAGGAAGAGTAGAACACGGTAGGTTGCCGCCACTCGGGTCCAAGTAAGGCCACCGCTGCTACCCTCCGGTTGAAGCCAAGCTAGGCGGGTTGACCATTGACGACCGGTTAGCTTCTTGGCAGCGACGTGGAGTTGGAGAGATGCGCTGGAGAAGAACACTGCTTCTACTTAACTGCTGGTGCAGTTGGCTGACTGACACGTGGGCCCAACAGGCCACATGTCAGTTACGCAACTGCACCTGCAGTTAAGTCACTGAAGCTTCTGTTCGGCTCAGCGGGACACAGGTGGGTAGCTTCGGTTAATTAATTATACCTCTAGCGCAACCCTTTTTAGTTGAAGAATGTATGAAATGTAATGAAATCCGACCATGTATGAATGAATTTATTTCGATTAGTTCAAATTGCTGTATCACTGGCATTGGATGAACATGCAAAACAATACGTACTAGCATTATTCCTAGGGTGATCACCTCGTTTGCAACAGTTTCACATGTACTCCCTCTGGTCCTTTCTAGTCTGCATACAAGTTTTGTCTGCAGTCAAAGTATCTCTACTTTAACCAATCTTATACAAAAAAGTATGCACTTTCATAATGTGTGAAGTAAAAAGGAACAAAAGGAGTACAAAGAGTTTGAGCAGCTTTTTAGCGTTTCTGTACATTGCAATCAAACACACAGGCCTAGCAATTGATAGAGAACATTCAAAACAATCGATGATTATGCATCTCAACGACTCACATGTCAGAGGCAATATTTACTTCACAACTAAAGAATAAAGAAAAAATTGATCGACGCTGCTGACAGCAAAGGGCGTCCCATTCAAAAATATCAAACGCATGTCTTGCTAAAATCAATGAGCAAAATTTGACAAGGTTGTCCCATTCCAAAATATCAAATGCCTACGGTTGCGGAATGGGAAGGGTTTGCCATCAGTTCGGACATTGACATGGCACCTCGTGCTAAATAAACCAGCTGTTCTTTTTGTGCAGTTCCACCAAAAACAACAAAAATCGTGCGTAGCTTGTATGATTTCGCCCTTATATGTTGCAACGCCTTGAACTTATCGGCACCTCCTTCCTTGTGGTGGAAATGAATGATTTGATGTATTCATGAACATTTTGTGCAGTTCCCATTGAAATCAAGCTGAGCAGCCCTGTTTGCACAAATACAAAAAAGTGATTAGTATAAAGCAAACTGTACTATGAATTGGCAGTTTCAACAGGCACATACATGGTCCATGTAGAGCACACTTTTAGAAAAATGGAACTCACCAGAAAGAATCCTAGAACAACATTGTACTCGCGCATCACAGCAAAAAAATGGAGATTTGTCAGTCCTTCTGAGCTGAAGTTAGTTTGGTCTTGTGGGGAGTAATGTAACCATCCATCAACTGCTCCTTCTGATGAGAAGATAGACAGGGTTTCTTCATCCTGGCATAAACGGAACTAGTCACTTCACGTACTCCATATTCTTCTTCAGAGGAAGATGATCCTGTTGTGCAAAGATAAGAGGACTATTAAATGCTAGCATCCCTGTTTTCTCGAAAAAAAGGAAAGGAAATATTTAAAACAGCACAGATGAAGCACTTCTCAAGGACAATACCACTTTTTCATATCAGTATCTAAACAGTAGCACAACACCAATAGAGATGACAAAGCTCAATCATATGGATGAAATCAGTGGGCGAGTACCAACCTTTGTCAGGAGGCTTATTGTGTAGAGAATACAGATGAAGAACTTCTCCGGAACCATCTGTTGCTATCTACGGTGGTGGCCATGCTTACTATATACTCCTCGATTAGTTTAATGTTTCCAACAACTTCTTGTGCAGTTCCACTAAAATATATGGTATCTTCAAAGAAGATCCCTGTTTGCACAAGTAGAGATAATTACATATTACATTAAGAGTGGCATCAAATCAGTGGAAAAACAATTGCTCGTTCTAGCCATAGCAATAAATTAAGATGCAAAACTATATCATTACTTGTGTCATCATAGTTCCAGTGCTTCATTACAGCACTGGGAGTTGATTTTTGTTTTTCTTCCGCTTGTTCTTCCCCTTCATCACTTGGTTCAATAACAGACAAGCTTCGCCTTCAATGTAAGATTTGGCATGTCAATTAGGGAGCACAAGTATAGTACTAAACTTAATTTTCTGATGAAAGTGGCAGAATACAGGCCAGCAGTTGTGAAATATCCTTCTCCATTTGTGGAGTTCACTAAAATCAAGCACCACTATCGTACAAGTAGCACAACATATGAAAGCACACTAAAGAATCATGTGAAAGAAGGCTAGTACTGACCTCTCATGATGCGGAATTCAAACAACTCACAAGAAGAAGATCTAAACCAAATTTGCCTTAACGGATAGGAAGTAAGATCCCCTCTTGTGCAGTTCCACTAAGATCAAGCAATCAAGCAATGTTGTCGGTGTGACCTTTTGGTTGAACTGCACAAAACACTCCTAAAACAAAAGTGTTCTGTGCAGTGCAACAAAAGGTCACATGGCAACGAGGTGAAGTAGATAACCCTGTTTAGACAGAGGTGCAAAGGAAACAATTAGTGGTCAATGTTGGGTTTCGTAGTAATTTCAAAAAAATTCCTACGCACACGCAATATCATGTGATGCATAACAACGAGGGGGAGAGTGTTTTGTACGTACCCAACGCAGACCGACTGCGGAAGCGATGACACGACGTAGAGAAAGTAGTCGTACATCTTCACGATCCAACCAATCAAGCACCGAAACTACGGCACCTCCGAGTTCGAGCACACGTTCAGCTCGATGACGATCCCCGGACTCCGATCCAGCAAAGTGTCGGGGAAGAGTTCCGTCAGCACGACGGCGTGGTGACGATCTTGATGTACTACAGCAGCAGGGCTTCGCCTAAACTCCGCTACAGTATTATCGAGGTATATGGTGGCAGGGGGCACCGCTCACGGCTAAGGAATAGATCTCAAGGATCAACCTGTGTGTCTAGAGGTGTCCCTTGCCTCCGTATATAAAGGAGTAGAGGGGGGAGGCTGGCCGGCCAAGGAGGGAGGCGCAGGAGGAGTCCTACTCCTTCCGGGAGTAGGACTCCCCTCCAATCCTATTCCAACTAGGATTCCCCAAAGGGGGAAAGAGGGAGAGGGGGGCCGGCCACCTTCTCCTAGTCCTAATAGGACTAGGGGAGGGGGAAGTGGCGCACCCACCTTGGGCTGCCCCTTTCTCCTTTCCACTAAGGCCCATGAAGGCCCATATGGCTCCCGGGGGGTTCCGGCAACCTCCCGGTAACCCGGTAAAATCCCGATTTCACCCGGAACACTTCCGATGTCCAAACATAGGCTTCCAATATATCAATCTTTACGTCTCGACCATTTCGAGACTCCTCGTCATGTCCGTGATCACATCCGGGACTCCGAACAACCTTCGGTACATCAAAATGCATAAACTCATAATGAAACTGTCATCGTAACCTTAAGCGTGCGGACCCTACAGGTTCGAGAACAATGTAGACATGACTGAGACATGTCTCCGGTCAATAACCAATAGCGGGACCTGGATGCCCATATTGGCTCCTACATATTCTACGAAGATCTTTATCGGTCAGACCGCATAACAACATATGTTGTTCCCTTTGTCATCGGTATGTTACTTGCCCGAGATTCGATCATCGGTATCCAATACCTAGTTCAATCTCGTTACCGGCAAGTCTCTTTACTCGTTGCGTAATACATCATCTCACAACTAACATATTAGTTGTAATGCTTGCAAGGCTTATGTGATGTGTATTACCGAGAGGGCCCAGAGATACCTCTCCGACAATCGGAGTGACAAATCCTAATCTCGAAATACGCCAACCCAACATCTACCTTTGGAGACACCTGTAATGCTCCTTTATAATCACCCAGTTACGTTGTGACGTTTGGTAGCACCCAAAGTGTTCCTCCGGCAAACGGGAGCTGCATAATCTCATAGTCATAGGAACATGTATAAGTCATGAAGAAAAGCAATAGCAACATACTAAACGATTGGGTGCTAAGCTAATGGAATGGGTCATGTCAATCAGATCATTCAACTAATGATGTGACCTCATTAATCAAATAACAACTCTTTGTCTATGGTTAGGAAACATAACCATCTTTGATTAACGAGCTAGTCAAGTAGAGGCATACTAGTGACACTTTGTTTGTCTATGTATTCACACATGTATTATGTTTCCAGTTAATACAATT
This sequence comes from Triticum urartu, assembly GCF_003073215.2. NCBI lineage: Eukaryota > Viridiplantae > Streptophyta > Magnoliopsida > Poales > Poaceae > Triticum > Triticum urartu. The sequence continues at coordinate 199,083,060 of NC_053022.1, read as the reverse complement.
CTAGCATGAATAATAAACATTTATTATGATTATAAGGAAATAAATAATAACTTTATTATTGCCTCTAGGGCATATTTCCTTCAGTCTCCCACTTGCACTAGAGTCAATAATCTAGATTACACTGTAATGATTCTAACACCCATGGAGCCTTGGTGCTGATCATGTTTTGCTCGTGGAAGAGGCTTAGTCAACAGGTCTGCAACATTCAGATCCGGATGTATCTTGCAAATCTCTATGTCTCCCACCTGGACTAGATCCCGGATGGAATTCAAGCGTCTCTTGATGTGTTTGGTCCTTTTGTGAAATCTGGATTCCTTTGCCAAGGCAATTGCACCAGTATTGTCACAAAAGATTTTCATTGGACCCGATGCACTAGGTATGACACCTAGATCGGATATGAAGTCCTTCATCCAGACTCCTTCGTTCGCTGCTTCCGAAGCAGCTATGTACTCTGCTTCACATGTAGATCCCGCTACGACGCTTTGTTTAGAACTGCACCAACTGACAGCTCCACCGTTTAATGTAAACACGTATCCGGTTTGCGATTTAGAATCGTCCGGATCAGTGTCAAAGCTTGCATCAACGTAACCTTCTACGGTGAGCTCTTTGTCACCTCCATATACGAGAAACATATCCTTAGTCCTTTTCAGGTATTTCAGGATGTTCTTGACCGCTGTCGAGTGATCCACTCCTGGATTACTTTGGTACCTCCCTGCTAAACTTATAGCAAGGCACACATCAGGTCTGGTACACAGCATTGCATACATGATAGATCCTATGGCTGATGCATAGGGAACATCTTTCATATTCTCTCTATCTTCTGCAGTGGTCGGGCATTGAGTCTTACTCAACTTCACACCTTGTAACACAGACAAGAATCCTTTCTTTGCTTGATCCATTTTGAATTTCTTCAAAATCTTGTCAAGGTATGTGCTTTGTGAAAGTCCAATTAAGCGTCTTGATCTATCTCTATAGATCTTAATGCCTAATATGTAAGCAGCTTCACCGAGGTCTTTCATTGAAAAACTTTTATTCAAGTATCCTTTTATGCTATCCAGAAATTCTATATCATTTCCAATCAGCAATATGTCATCCACATATAATATTAGAAATGCTATAGAGCTCCCACTCACTTTCTTGTAAATACAGGCTTCTCCGAAAGTCTGTATAAAACCAAATGCTTTGATCACACTATCAAAACGTTTATTCCAACTCCGAGAGGCTTGCACCAGTCCATAAATGGATCGCTGGAGCTTGCACACTTTGTTAGCTCCCTTTGGATCGACAAAACCTTCCGGTTGCATCATATACAACTCTTCTTCCAGAAATCCATTCAGGAATGCAGTTTTGACATCCATCTGCCAAATTTCATAATCATAAAATGTGGCAATCGCTAACATGATTCGGACGGACTTAAGCATCGCTACGGGTGAGAAGGTCTCATCGTAGTCAATCCCTTGAACTTGTCGAAAACCTTTTGCGACAAGTCGAGCTTTGTAGACAGTAACATTACCATCAGCGTCAGTCTTCTTCTTAAAGATCCATTTATTCTCAATTGCTTGCCGATCATCGGGCAAGTCAACCAAAGTCCATACTTTGTTCTCATACATGGATCCCATCTCAGATTTCATGGCTTCAAGCCACTTTGCGGAATCTGGGTTCACCATCGCTTCTTCATAGTTCGTAGGTTCATCATGATCTAGTAGCATGACTTCCAGAACTGGATTACCGTACCACTCTGGTGCGGATCTTACTCTGGTTGATCTACGAGGTTCAGTAGTATGTTGTTCTGAAGTTTCATGATCATTATCTTTAGCTTCCTCACTTATTGGTGTAGGTGTCGCAGAAACAGTTTTCTGTGATGTACTACTTTCCAATAAGGGAGCAGGTACAGTTACCTCGTCAAGTTCTACTTTTCTCCCACTCACTTCTTTCGAGAGAAACTCCTTCTCAAGAAAGTTTCCGAATTTAGCAACAAAAGTCTTGCCTTCGGATCTGTGATAAAAGGTGTATCCAATAGTTTCTTTTGGATATCCTATGAAGACACATTTCTCCGATTTGGGTTCGAGCTTATCAGGTTGAAGCTTTTTCACATAAGCATCGCAGCCCCAAACTTTCAGAAACGACAACTTTGGTTTCTTGCCAAACCATAGTTCATAAGGCGTCGTCTCAACGGATTTTGATGGTGCCCTGTTTAACGTGAATGCAGCCGTCTCTAGAGCGTATCCCCAAAATGATAGCGGTAAATCAGTAAGAGACATCATAGATCGCACCATATCTAGTAAAGTACGATTACGACGTTCGGACACACCATTATGCTGTGGTGTTCCGGGTGGCGTGAGCTGCGAAACTATTCCACAGTTTTTCAAATGTACACCAAACTCATAACTCAAATATTCTCCTCCACGATCAGATCGTAGAAACTTTATTTTCTTGTTACGATGATTTTCAACTTCACTCTGAAATTCTTTGAACTTTTCAAATGTTTCAGACTGATGTTTCATTAAGTAGATATATCCATATCTTCTTAAATCATCTGTGAAGGTGAGAAAATAACGATATCCGCCACGAGCCTCAATATTCATCGGACCACATACATCGGTATGTATGATTTCCAACAAATCTGTTGCTCTCTCCATAGTACCGGAGAACGGTGTTTTAGTCATCTTGCCCATGAGGCACGGTTCGCAAGTACCAAGTGATTCATAATCAAGTGGTTCCAAAAGTCCATCAGTATGGAGTTTCTTCATGCGCTGTACACCGATATGACCTAAACGACAGTGCCACAAATAAGTTGCACTTTCATTATCAACTCTGCATCTTTTGGCTTCAACATTATGAATATGTGTATTACTACTATCGAGATTCAATAAAAAATAGACCACTCTTCAAGGGTGCATGACCATAAAAGATATTACTCATATAAATAGAACAACCATTATTCTCTGATTTAAATGAATAACCGTCTCGCATTAAACAAGATCCAAATATAATGTTCATGCTCAACGCTGGCACCAAATAACAATTATTTAGGTCTAATATTAATCCCGAAGGTAGATGTAGAGGTAGCGTGCCGACCGCGATCACATCGACTTTGGAACCGTTTCCCACGCGCATGGTCACCTCGTCCTTAGCCAATCTTCGCTTAATCCGTAGCCCCTGTTTCGAGTTGCAAATATTAGCAACAGAACCAGTATCAAATACCCAGGTGCTACTGTGATCATTAGTAAGGTACACATCAATAACATGTATATCACATATACCTTTGTTCACCTTGCCATCCTTCTTATCCGCCAAATACTTGGGGCAGTTCCGCTTCCAGTGACCAGTCTGCTTGCAGTAGAAGCACTCAGTTTCAGGCTTAGGTCCAGACTTGGGTTTCTTCTATTGAGCAGCAACTTGCTTGCCGTTCTTCTTGAAGTTCCCCTTCTTCTTCCCTTTGCCCTTTTTCTTGAAACTAGTGGTTTTGTTAACCATCAACACTTGATGCTCCTTTTTGATTTCTACCTCCGCAGCTTTAGTCTTGTTCATCCCTTGCATATTATAGTTCATCACGAAGCTCTTGTAGCTTGGTGGCAGTGATCGGAGAATTCTGTCAATGACGCAATCATCTGGAAGATTAACTCCCAATTGAATCAAGTGATTATTATACCCAGACATTTTGAGTATATGCTCACTGACAGAACTGTTCTCCTCCATCTTGCAGCTATAGAACTTATTGGAGACTTCATATCTCTCAATCCGGGCATTTTCTTGAAATATCAACTTCAACTCCTGGAACATCTCATATGCTCCATGACGTTCAAAACGTCGTTGAAGTCCCGATTCTAAGCCGTAAAGCATGGCACACTGAACTATCGAGTAGTCATCAGCTTTGCTCTGCCAGACGTTCATAACATCTGGTGTTGCTCCAGCAGCAGGCCTGGCACCCAGCGGTGCTTCCAGGACGTAATTCTTCTTTGCCGCAATGAGGATAATCCTCAAGTTACGGACCCAGTCCGTGTAATTGCTACCATCATCTTTCAACTTTGCTTTCTCAAGGAACGCATTAAAATTCAACGGAACAACAGCACGAGCCATCTATCTACAATCAACATAAACAAGCAAGATACTATCAGGTACTAAGTTCATGATAAATTTAAGTTCAATTAATCATATTACTGAAGAACTCCCACTTAGATAGACATCCCTCTAATCCTCTAAGTGATCACGTGATCCGAATCAACTAAACCATGTCCGATCATCACGTGAGATGGAGTAGTTTCATCGGTGAACATCATTATGTTGATCATATCTACTATATGATTCACGCTCGACCTTTCGGTCTCCGTGTTCCGAGGCCATATCTGTATATGCTTGGCTCGTCAAGTATAACCTGAGTATTCCGCGTGTGCAACTGTTTTGCACCCGTTGTATTTGAACGTAGAGCCTATCACACCCGATCATCACGTGGTGTCTCAGCACGAAGAACTTTCGCAACGGTGCATACTCAGGGAGAACACTTCTTGATAATTTAGTGAGAGATCATCTTATAATGCTACCGTCAATCAAAGCAAGATAAGATGCATAAAAAGATAAACATCACATGCAATCAATATAAGTGATATGATATGGCCATCATCATCTTGTGCTTGTGATCTCCATCTCCGAAGCACCGTCATGATCACCATCGTCACCGGCGTGACACCTTGATCTCCATCGTAGCATCGTTGTCGTCTCGCCAATCTTATGCTTCCACGACTATCACTACCGTTTAGTAATAAAGTAAAGCATTACATCGCGATTGCATTGCATACAATAAAGCGACAACCATATGGCTCCTGCCAGTTGCCGATAACTCGGTTACAAAACATGATCATCTCATACAATAAAATTCAGCATCATGCTTTGACCATATCACATCACAACATGCCCTGCAAAAACAAGTTAGACGTCCTCTACTTTGTTGTTGCAAGTTTTACGTGGCTGCTACGGGCTTAAGTAAGAACCAGTCTCACCTACGCATCAAAACCACAACGATAGTTTGTCAAATAGACTCCGTTTTAACCTTCGCAAGGACCGGGCGTAGCCATACTTGGTTCAACTAAAGTTGGAGAGACAGTCGCCCGCAAGCCATCTCTGTGCAAAGCACGTCGAGGGAACCGGTCTCGCGTAAGCGTATGCGTAAGGTTGGTCCGGGTCGTCTCGTCCAACAATACCGCCAAACCAAAGTATGACATGCTGGTAGGCAGTATGACTTGTATCGTCCACAACTCACTTGTGTTCTACTCGTGCATATAACATCAACATAAATAACCTAGGCTCTGATACCACTGTTGGGTTTCGTAGTAATTTCAAAACTTTTCCTACGCACACGCAAGATCATGTGATGCATAGCAACGAGGGGGAGAGTGTTGTCTACGTACCCAATGCAGACCGACTGCGGAAGCGATGACACGACGTAGAGGAAGTAGTCGTACGTCTTCATGATCCAACCGATCAAGCACCGAAACTACGGCACCTCCGAGTTCGAGCACACGTTCAGCTCGATGACGATCCCCGGACTCCGATCCAGCAAAGTGTCAGGGAAGATTTCCGTCAGCACGATGGCGTGGTGACGATCTTGATGTACTACAGCAGCAGGGCTTCGCCTAAACTCCGCTACAGTATTATCGAGGTATATGGTGGCAGGGGGCACCGCACAAGGCTAAGGAATAGATATCAAGGATCAACTTGTGTGTATAGAGGTGTCCCCTGCCTCTGTATATAAAGGAGTAGAGGGGGGAGGCTGGCCGGCCAAGGAGGGAGGCGCAGGAGGAGTCCTACTCCTTCCGGGAGTAGGACTCCCCTCCAATCCTATTCCAACTAGGATTCCCCAAGGGGGGAAAGAGAGAGAGGGGGGCCGGCCACCTTCTCCTAGTCCTAATAGGACTAGGGGAGGGGGAAGTGGCGCAGCCACCTTGGGCTGCCCCTTTCTCCTTTCCACTAAGGCCCATGAAGGCCCATATGGCTCCCGGGGGGTTCCGGTAACCTCCCGGTAACCCGGTAAAATCCCGATTTCACCCGGAACACTTCCGATGTCCAAACATAGGCTTCCAATATATCAATCTTTACGTCTCGACCATTTCGAGACTCCTCGTCATGTCCGTGATCACATCCGGGACTCCGAACAACCTTCGGTACATCAAAATGCATAAACTCATAATATAACTGTCATCGTAACCTTAAGCGTGCGGACCCTACGGGTTCGAGAACAATGTAGACATGACCGAGACATGTCTCCGGTCAATAACCAATAGCGGGACCTGGATGCCCATATTGGCTCCTACAATTCTACGAAGATCTTTATCGGTCAGACCGCATAACAACATACGTTGTTCCCTTTGTCATCGGTATGTTACTTGCCCGAGATTCGATCGTCGGTATCCAATACCTAGTTCAATCTCGTTACCGGCAAGTCTCTTTACTCGTTCCGTAATACATCATCTCACAACTAACATATTAGTTGTAATGCATGCAAGGCTTATGTGATGTGTATTACCGAGAGGGCCCAGAGATACCTCTCCGACAATCGGAGTGACAAATCCTAATCTCGAAATACGCCAACCCAACATCTACCTTTGGAGACACCTGTAATGCTCCTTTATAATCACCCAGTTACATTGTGACGTTTGGTAGCACCCAAAGTGTTCCTCCGGCAAACGGGAGTTGCATAATCTCATAGTCATAGGAACATGTATAAGTCATGAAGAAAAGCAATAGCAACATACTAAACGATCGGGTGCTAAGCTAATGGAATGGGTCATGTCAATCAGATCATTCAACTAATGATGTGACCTCGTTAATCAAATAACAACTCTTTGTCTATGGTTAGGAAACATAACCATCTTTGATTAACGAGCTAGTCAAGTAGAGGCATACTAGTGACACTTTGTTTGTCTATGTATTCACACATGTATTATGTTTCCGGTTAATACAATTCTAGCATGAATAATAAACATTTATCATGATTATAAGGAAATAAATAATAACTTTATTATTGCCTCTAGGGCATATTTCCTTCAGTCAATAACAATGGATGACACAGAAGCCAACAAAAAGAAGCATCTACCTTATCTAAATGGGAAAGAAAGCAAGACAGTAGAATTTCTCAAACGGTGGCATTGATTAATATTAACATAGAGATTATATTAACAATAAAATTTGTTAAACATGTAATTTGCTTTTAATTGTGGGTGGGTGCGAGATCGATGAAGAGAGCCATTGTAATTGTGTGTGTGTGTGGAAGTCAAAGATATAGGGTGACTGGCCTACCGGAACGTTAGAGGGCACATGTCAAGTTTGTGTGTGGCAGGGAGACATGACTAGAGCGCTTGATGTATCGGTGTGTGTGGGGGGGGGAGGGGTAGGCAGAGGCCTAACTATAGAGGTAGAACGACTCGTATATGTGTTGAGAAGGAGAGACCCAGCTATGTCTTGAGGGAGATCGGTCGACATCCATAAATAACTGAAGGACGGGAAATATGATGGGACAGAGAGATAGAGAGGAGAGATGGAGGGAGGGAGAGGGAGGGAGAGGGGTAGAGTGCTAGATGGGTGATGGAGTTGCTTCTCGAAGATGGTGGGAGAGGCCTACTAGACAAACTGAGAGTGGAACTGCAATGTTATCAATAAGAGTGGGGATATGTTTCTGTGTGTGCCTGTGCATGATAGATCTGTTGGGATGCATCCATGGATGATGAAGGGGAACCATGTGTTTGGTAAGCAAACCTAACTAGATCGGTAGATCAATTGTTGTTTGTCGGAGGAAGGGAGAGACACAACTAATGAGGTAGATCGATTGACGTGTGGGTAAAAACGAGTTATAAGGACCTAGCTAGCTATATCTATAGCGAGAGATCGGTCGGTGTACGTCCATTTGTTAGAGGAAAATAAGGCCCAGCGAGACGGATAGACAGAGAGAATGTAGCTAGGAGGTGGTGTGAGAGGCCCAACTACTAGCTAGATAGGGGGAGGAGTGTGCGGTTGTGAGATCGATGAAAAGAGGGGCGAGAGTTTACACGTGTGTCTGACCGTATGAGAGACACGAGGCAAGGACACATAAAGGAGGAGATTGAAGGTGTGTGTGGATGTTGTAGGTAGGCATTGCTGGAGACGTTTATCAATCGGTGTGTGTCGGAAAGGAGTTGTGGAGACTCTGGGAGAACGACCTAAAGAAAAAAATGAATGTGCCCGGTGGATAGAATGCCGAGGGAGGGGGAGGGCGAGGAGGGCGTGTGCATGCACGAGAGAAAGTTAGTGGTAGCTACAAAGGTTAGAGGATTGTGTGGATGTAAGAGACTAACAAAGATCATAATTTGATATGAAAGCGGATTCATATATTTGAATAGGAGATCATAGTGTTTTAAACATTGCATGCATGAATATAGCGGTGATACATGTGATGTGCACATGTTATACCATAATGTGATAATGCATGGCATTTTCAACTCACAGCTAAATGCCGAACAATCTAAACCATACTATACATCAAACAATCTCACATTTTATTTGAATTTGTGATAATGTGTGGTGTTTGCACCTTACAACTAAATATCGAACAATCTAAACAATACTATATATTGAACATTCTCACATTTTATTTGAATTTGTTGTAATGTGTGGTGTTTGCAACTCACATCTAAATACTTGTAGGCGTAGGGGGCGGGGCACCATACATAATGTGAAAAACACATTATACATATGAGACATGGTTTAGATTCTGAAGATCTAGCTAGAGCTAGAAATGTAATATGATTTGAAATCAAAATAAAGTGGATTCAAAAAATCTAGTTCGAGTTCATATAGTACACATAGTTCATATCTAACTCGAGACTAATCATGTGGTGTGCGGTGAAGATAATACACAAACGTTGGTTTGACTTGACAATAATGATGATTGTAGATCTTATTAAAACAGAGAAATGAATTCAAATGCTTTAACTTCACAACAATCATTACTGTAGATCTTATTCAAATAGAGAAATGTATTCAAATTTAGTTCATATTGAAGCGGTAGTATATACGTTTGGAATGCACTAAAACGTTCATTTGAGTAGTAGGTTGCATGCATTATACACGTAGCGAAATATTTTAATTGAACATAACATGAATTCAAAGTTTTGAATGACATTTGTAGTGCGCATTGATTTGGTACAGTACACGTTAGGCTTGTCCAGAAATTTCAACCCGTGCCTTGTTAGCCCGAAATATTTAAGATATATCTTTGTCTTGTTGTGCTCCGACAACTCCCTCCATCTCAACCCGTGCCTTGCTATTCCGAAATTACAACGCGCGCGAAAACTCCCACCTCCTGTGAAATCCCGACAGGCCAAATGCCTGTGGTACCCCTGAACCGAAAGAACCGCCTCAAATCGGTGGGGGTACTTTCGTAACTTACACCACATTTCAGACAAGCGCATCTCTAAGCCATGGTTCCCCACTGCCATCCCATCCGCCCACCCATTCGTACACCAAGGCTGCGAAAACCTGCGATGAAACACCATACCCTGCTCCGTCCGCCACCCAGCCGGAGCCTCTTCCCGATGACGTCGTCCACAGCAACACCTCGACGTCCCTCATCCACCGTACCGGATGAGGATTCATCGTCGATCTCATCGTCCTACCGGTTCAGCCTCCTCGTCCTCCACCTCCAAGGAGCTGCCCTGACGTTCCCCTCGTCTTTCGCGCCACCTCCATTCCCACACCGCCGTCTTCACCTACACCATCGGAAGAGCATCATCATCACCGTTTCCTCGGATGAAGCTGCGGCCTAATTGGCGCCACCAAAGAGGTTGTACAGTAATCGCTGCATTTTCTTGTTGATTCGATCTCACGGTGCTGCCGGCGCTCGGTCCCGAGCCGACACGGCGCGGCTCCATCCACGGCGGCGTCGCCGGCCACTTCCTCCATGGCGTCGCTCCCTCGGCGGTGACGTCCACATCAGTAGGAGCTGCTACTGCTTTAGCTCTCGCTCGCTCGCGCTGCTGCTCTACTCTTGCTCTCGGTCCCCTGCCTGGTCTGCTCTTGCTCGCGCTGCTGCTTTCGCTCTTGCTCTTGCTTGCGATGCTGCTCCGATTTAGCTACACTTTAGTCGACTGAATCGACTTTTGGGTCAGTCGATTTTCAGGGGGTGGGGGGGCTCACTTGGGTGAAGGAAGAACCAGCCGCAGCGGGGAGGGGGGCTCGCCGGAGAGGTACCCCACTATCTATCTTAGGGTTTAGGATGGGGGCGGTGGTCGCCAGCGGTGGTGAGGCGTTGGCGGGGTGGTGGCATGGGGATCGCCGGAGAAAAAGCTCGGCACGGGGGGGGGGGCCTAGAGGGATGGCCGGGGCGGTGGCAGACCGGTGGTGGGGAGTGTTTTCGGGGAGGGCGGGGCGGCGCACCGCCGGCCACGGGCGGCGGGGGGATGCTGTTTGGCCGGTGGTGGCTGGCGGCTCAGGGGGTGGAGGTTGACGATGAACCACAGGCTCTTGATTTCATATCCAACGGCTACAAAATCGACTGACCACAGATGAAAAATTCAGTCGACCGACGTGTAGCCTCACCTTGGTAGTGCTTTAGTTTCGACAGCAAAATTCAGTTTCGACAGTTAAGTTCAGTTTCGACAGTTAAGTTCAGAGATAAGTGGCTGATGTATTTTACATCTAGCACTTTGTGGTTATGTATTTTACGTCATGTATTGGAGATGCTTTTAGAATTCCACTCAGGTTAACATTGTTCGTTGTCTCTCTTGTCCTGCTTCAGCCTCGGCGTTGTACAACTCATCGGAGCTGCTCCAACGACGAAACCCTCCATCACAGCGGAGCAGTACCTCGGTCTCCATCTCTAGACGCCTAAGATCTTCTTCCACTCCTCCGAAAGCAAAGTCAGCCGGAGCATCCTCACCGGCCAACCCAATCACGCTGAGATCGACATGGCTTCGCCAAAGAGGTTGTACACTTGTTGCATCTCTTTTTTACTCTACATGTTATATATATTGTCCACTAAGCACACAGATTTGTTCCTTTAGTGTCTCCTTGAAAGAAAAAACATAGGAATTTTAATTTTCACTTGTCCTCCTTTTCAAATTCCTATTCATGAAGCACAAGACTAAGAGATAGTAGCATAATAGCATTATAACCGTACATTTTCTTGTGGTTTGACTTAATTTCACCATGCTTCTTTGCATCATGTGATCTTCCAATTGTTGTGAATCAAACACCCAGATTGGCAGAAATCCTGTGTTTTTAAATTCTCTCTTTTGCACGTGCATTCCTATCCTATTCATGTCTACTTCCTATCCCTGCATTGTTGGAATCCTCCAATTCAAACGAGCCCTTACAGAATTACTTCTCTTATAGATAGTTGTCAAAGAAAACCTTGTGTGGTTTGTCCCGCTCCTGTTGCATCGTCGTCCACCCCAGCTCAGCTGCTCCAACGACAGAAGGGTCCAGCACAGCAAGGATCCGGCCTCCAGACTATCTTTCGCCGCCTCAGATCTTCTTCCCCGCCGCTGGCAGCCATGAAAACTGCATTACCATCATCAACCGAGCAGATGACCTCGAGGATTACACGGATCCGCAAGAGAGGTCGCACTCTTTCATGTCTGCTTATGTTATGCATCGCTTAATATTACATGCTACTTTATCATCATGTTCACCGATTAGACTCTGAGTTAGCTCCAAACTAATGGTCAAACTTGAGTTTTTAAATGGTTGTGGGGTACATATCGGGGACGCTATCAATAGTATCTATCTACTATCTGGTTATGTATCTATCTACTATCTGGTTAATCTCTAGTGTCTACTATGAGTTTCATGTTGGGTGGGAAACAAACAGTAAAGAAGCCATTATCTGTCTTTTTTAACTGAAGCCATTATCTGCCTGCTATTATTGGTTTTTGGTCTATCCACAGGTTGATACCATCACTCTGGATTTCTGCATGCACTCTTTACATAATCACACTATGTTTTATTCCTATGCATGACAGTTATTGTAAACAATGGAACTGAACATGTAGAGAAAAAGAGACGAGCCTTGCGTGGCAATAAAATTTCATGCAGACGTCGCTCCATGGTAGGCGCAAAGGCAGCCCCCCTCCACGCATTTCGGATTGTAATAGAGAGGAAGATATCTGTTTTGAGGGGGATTTAGAAGGAGAAGATAACTCCTATTTACCCCCTGAGCTGTTCGCTCTAACTTGGCATGCTGATGTTGGTTATATCATGCATATGGTGTCTTGTTTGCTTACTTTATACATCAAATATGTCATCTGCTTAGTTTAGACATCCTTTATGCAAATGCCATCTGTTTAGTTTATTCATCATTTATGTGAATTATGCAACGCCATCTTGTTTAGCCAGGCATCATATATGTGAATTTTGCAATGCCATCCTGCTTAGCCAGTCATCTTATATGTATATTATATCAGGCCATCCTTTTTTCGTTACATATTACATTTGTCAACAATGTTAGTACATTCAACTGCTCTTCGTGTGCATCAGTCATTTGATACGGTGATGGCAAATTCTGGAGTGAAAACAAGGTCTTTAGAGCATACTATGCTATCTGACGAAGCGCATATCTCGCTGGTTACGGATAGCTCCTCGTAGGAGAATTCAGAGACAGATGACCAGTCCTATCCCCCCCCCAAGGTGTATGCTCTAACTTGGCAGGGTTATGTTGCTCATATCGTGTCTATGGTGTCTCGCATTGCTATGTCATTCGATTAGTTTAGACATGCTTTGTGTGAATGCCACCTGTTTAGTGTCTAATTACCATATATGTGAATTATGCATTGCCATCTTGTTGCAAGACATTATATATGTGAATTATACAATGCTATCTTGTTGCAAGACATTATATATGGAATGCTATCTTGGCAGGGTTATATTACCCATGTCATGCATGTTGTCTTGCATTGCTTAGTTTTTACATCATATATGGATTGCCATCTGCTTACTTGCTTACTATATAAATCATATATTTGAATTATATCATGCCATCATGTTTACATAGTACATACACATCATCTATCTGAATTATGGCATGGCAACCCATTTAATAAAGACATCATATAGTTATATCATCTCATCCTGTTTAGTGTTTACAGTCATCATATTTTGAATTATGGCATTCTATCCGTGAATGTATGTGAATTATGGCATGCCAACCTATTTAATAAACACATTATATAGTTATGTCATGTCATCCTGTTTACAGAGTCTCATATTTTGAACTATGTCTTTCCATCTTTTTTAGTTAGCCGTCATAATGTGAAAATGTGTCATGCTATCCTGTTTAGTTAGCCATCATATATGTGAAATTGTGTCATGCTATCCTGTTTGGTTAGACAACATAAATATGAATTATTTCATGCCCTCTTTTATTCTCCACTATCCATTGCACCTGTCTATCATACAATGTCTATACTTTCAATTACTTTTCTTGTTTATCAGCCATTTGAATTGGAGAGCGTGATGGCAATATCTAAGGGAGTAACAACACAGTCTTCAGAAAAGATAGTGCTACCAGTTGATGCAGATAGAACCGCGGTTGTACTTGCCTAAGGACCAGATCCACCACACATAACCCAGACTCTCGCAGATTGTAACCCTACCCAGTTGGACAGAGAACCAGCTACACCCCTTCTAACCCCAACCCTAGAAGATAGTAACCCAGTTCCAGTTGACACAACACCGTCTCCACCACAGAGCACCCCAACACGAGCAGTTAGTAAGGGAACTACAGTGCCCAAAGCACGAGGAGCACCACTCTGAATCCCAACTCAACGCTTAAAGGAGAAGAAGATTTGTTCTCAGGTCAGGTTCTGTAGCTATGGTTCATACCCCTTTGCTCTTGCATTACTGTATTTACTCATGCCAACTATTTTCAAATTTGAAGGATGGAATTGAAACTCCAATGGCGCAATAGGTATGTTTTAAACCTGTTTCTTTAACAGGTTTGCTGTTGTAACCTGCTCTATGTTGATTTCAGTTTCAATTGAATAAACAGTTATGTTCGCATGTCATGCACATTACAAGTGTTGTTATTGCTCTATAGTTACCCACACTTATATTCTGTCTATTCTGCTTTGTCTTGAACAAATATTATTTGAACCGTGTCTCTATCTTGATTTGGCAACAAAAACTAGAATGATATAGACAATAAAGCGACCATGGTACATAGATATATGTTTGTTCCATGTTGTTATCCTGTCCACTTTACTACTGAACTCATTTACCAAAATGAGTTTCATATACAACATGGTAAACATGTGCTTGTTTCTCTTTTAGAATGCGGACAAAATATTGGAGAACAATACCGCGTTATCCAATGGTAAAGGAAGTAATGCAGATAAGGTTCAAGATAGTGAGACATCCCTGTTGATCTCCAAGAAAGCTGATAAAAACTATCTTGATGACAGTGAGGGAACCCAAAAGTCTTGTCTTGATGTAGAGTTCGAGTTACTGGCCACTACTGCTGGCACAAGCTCTTCGAACTCGCTGCCTGAATCAGTTCGTCTTCTTGAGTCTCAACTTCAAGTTGAAAGACATCGATCAGATGTGCTGTGACAGGAAGCTGAAGGACTGAGGAAGTCCCTGCAGAATTCAGATGTATATTCTCTGGTGCAACAGCAAGCGCTGGAGGATTTAAGCGCCAAATAAGAGAAAGTTAATAAGCTTGCTAAGCATCTTGCTAGCATTATGGGTACCCAGGATATTGTTTCTTGAGATCTTCTGAAGTGGTTTCAGTTCTGGATTTGTTTTGCTGCGGCGTTTATTTGCGCTGGTCGCCAACTTTGACAACCAGTGTATATGATATGCTGCTTTGTTCCCTATATTTGCACTGGTGGCGAACTTTGATGCCCAATGGATGTAATATGTGTAAGAGCCGTGATAGCCTAGCGTTAGTTGCTTGCTTATTTATTTCCTTGTTGTCTTGTTTATTTGTTTGCTTGTAGTCATTGCAGTTCTTTTTCCGCGGTTAGCTAGTGGCTGCAATAACCTATTTTCTAAAACTAGGCCATAATAACCATGGGCTAATATTTACTGTAGTGACACTGGGCATCCTACTGGTCGTAGAAACAGTGGGCCTTCTACGGGCCATAGAAACAATGGGCCTTCTATGGGCCGTAGAAACAACGGGCCTTCTGCGGGCCATATCATCAATGGGCCTTATACGGGCCGTATGATCGATTGGCTAAAGATGGGCCAAACAGACCGCATTATGGCCGTAAATGGGCTAGAGTTGGAATCGTCCATTCATGGGCCGACCATAACAGGCCATCGTTAATAGGTCGTATTTGATGACGCTATGAAAACGGCCCAACGTATTAACGGACCACAAACAGGCCGACTGTAACCACGGGCTGAACATGGCCCACAAGCAGAAAATGACAGTAACGGGCCGTAAGTAAACGAATGCTAGAAATGAGCCCAAGAATAAATGGGCTCTGAGAAGGACGAAAGATAACATTGGCTGGAAACGGCCCAACGGAATAAGGGGCCGTTAATGGGTATAAAGTGATACACTGTTCATTACGGGCCAGTTTCACCACGGGCCGTTGATGGGTGTAAAGTGATACACTGTTCATTACGGGCCAGTTTCCCCACGGGTTGTTAATAGGCCAAGAGTTACATAGGGCCTCATATGGGCCGAAAGAGGTCATGGGCCATACATGCGCCAGAAGTGAAAATGGGCTGGAATCATATTGGATGGCCCAAATGACGCTACTGGGCCTAATTCGGATAGGGCGTAACGGGCCTTGGGTAAGCGGGCTGTAAATGGGCTATATGCGAACAGGCCGTTAACAGACTTTCCATGGGCCAGCCCGCCACCTTTTGACCAAGTCAAACGGGCCGGCCTTTTCATAGGAATGGGCCTCTGTTGGGCCGTGCCATGTGTCGACGTATCATAGGCGCCTTCCGTCCAATGAGTGGATGACATCTGTCCCAACGATGAGCCGACACATGTTTCCTCCAGCCAATGAAGATTTTACACGTGGAAAATCCCCATTTGTCTGGGCTGTTAACGGGTTATCGGATCCAAAACCCGACCCGATAGCTTAACGGTGTTCCGTTACGGTGGATGCCATGTGTCGGTCACCCTTGACGAAAGCACTTCTGTGACGCGCGATTTATCGTCATGGAAGTGGACACTTTCGTGATGATAATTTTGGTAATGTCATGGAACACTTCTACGACAGCACAGGTATGACTATCTTAATTCTGTCATAAAATCATCATGGATGTACATGCATGAAAAAAAAACACGACCTACTGTGACAAACACGTATCATCATGGAAGTGTATTTTTTCTGTAGTGTAGAGTCCAAACCAAGGGCATAAGTGTTTGGAAAAGTAGATACGTTGGAGACGTATCAACTCCCCCCAGCTTAAACCTTTGCTTGTCCTCAAGCAATTTAGTTGACAAACTGAAAGTGATAAAGAAAAACTTTTACAAAGTCTGTTTGAGCTTGTTGTTGCAAATATGTAAAACCAACAGTCATGTTTTCAACAAAGATTATGAACTAACCATATTCACAATAACATTTAGGTATCATGTTTACTTATATCAATGGCATAATCAACTAGCGAGCAACAATAATAAATCTCAGATGACAACACTTTCTCAAAACAATCATAACATGATATAACAAGATGGTATCTCGCCAGCCTTTTCTGAGACCGCAAAACATGAATGCAAAGCACCCCTGAAGATCAAGGACTGACTAGACATTGTAATTCATGCTAAAAGAGGTCCAGTCACAGTCATACTCAATGTAAATTAAGAGCAATGCATGTGAATGACAGCGGTGCTCTCCAACTGGTGCTTTTTAATAAGAGGATGATGACTCAACATAAAAGTAAATAGATAGGCCCTTCGCAGAGGGAAGCTGGGATTTGCAGAGGTGCCAGAGCTCGAGTTTTGAAACAGAGATAAAAAATATTTTGAGTGGCATACTTTCATTGTCAACATAACAACCAAGAGATCTCGATATCTTCCATGCTACACACATTATAGGCGGTTCCCAAACTGAATGCTAAAGTTTATACTCCCCCACCACCAACAAACATCAATCCATGGCTTGTCCAAAACAACGGGTGCCTCCAACTAACAACAAACATGGGGGAGTTTTGTTTGCAATTATTTTTATTTGAGCATGGGACTAGGCATCCTGGTTTCCAGCCATTTTCTCGTGAGTGATGAGCGGAGTCCACTCATCATGAGAATAACCCGCCTAGCATGGAAGATATAGACAACCCTAGTTGATACATGAGCTATTTGAGCATACAAAATAAAATTTCATTTGAAAGTTTAGAGTTTGGCACATACAAATTTACGTGGAACGGCAGGTAAATGCCTCTTATAGGAAGGTATGGTGGACTCATATGGAATAACTTTGGGTTTTATGGAAGTGGATGCACAAGAAGTATTCCCGCTTAGTACAAGTGAAGGCTAGAAAGAGACTCGAAAGCGACCAACTAGAGAGCGACAACAATCATGAACATGCATTAAGATTAATCAACAATGAGTGCAAGAATGTGTAGGATATAAATCACCATGAACATAAATATCGTGGAGGCTATGTTGATTTTGTTTCAACTACATGCATGAACATGTGCCAAGTCAAGCCACTCGAATCGTATGGAGGATACCAACCTATCATACCACATCACAACCATTCTAATAGCATGTTGGTACGCAAGGTAAACCATGATAAACTCCTAGCTAATTAAGCATGGCATGGGCAACTATAATCTCTAATTGTCATTGCAAACATGTTTCATTCATAATAGGCTGAATTAGGAACGATGAACTAATCATAGTTACATAAGAAGATAGGTCGAGTTCATACCAGTTTCTCTCATCTCAGTCCATCATATATCGTCATTATTGCCTTTCACTCGCATGACCGAACGGTGTGGATAATAATAATAGTGCACGTGCATTGGACTAAGCTGGAATCTACAAAGATTTAATACATGGGAGAAGACAAGGTAATATGGGCTCTGGATTAAATCAACAATAATGCATATGAGCCACTCAACATTTTCATCATGGTCTTCTCCTCTCGACCCCCAAAGAATAAGAAAATAAATAAAACTATTTACATGGGAAAGCTCCCAACAAGCAAAAGAAGAACGAGAAATATTTTTGGCTTTTCTTTTAATTACTACTACTACAGGCATGGAAAGTAAACTCGCTAAAAGCTACAACTAATTTTTTTTGTTTTTCTTAAGGTTTTTCGAACACACAAGAAGAAGGCTTAGCAAAGAAAATAAACTAGCATGGATAGTACAATGAAAAAGTATGATCACCGACAAATGGAATGAGTGTGTGAACATCAATGTAATGTCGGTGAGAAATACGTACTCCCCCAAGCTTAGGCTTTTGGCCTAAGTTGGTCTATGCCCATGGATCGAAGCTATTCTCTTCGGTGTACTGAGGAGGGTCCTCAGGATGCCACTGGTTGGTGATCTCCTTCGGATCCCACTGATAAACAGACTAACGATAAGGGTCAAGTGCTGGCTCAGGTTCAGGCTCTGGGACTTGTGTCAGCCTCCAGTATGCATAAATGGCCTCTGGCAAGATGAGGTACGTGCCTGGAAGTATGTTAAACAAGGAGGGTGCAGGCAAGGTAATAATCTCACAGTGAGTTTTATCAAATATCAAATTATACTTAAGCATCTTCTTCTTATTTTTAACAATAAAATCGTGTGCTACCATACTCTTATAATCTAGAAAAACAGGGGGCAGCAACTTTCGTCTTTATCATAATGCCAAATAGGTATCTCAAAGTGTTCAGCAAGGCATGAAGCAAAGATGCCTCCAAACATGGGCCGTTTGTATGGTTCAGACTTAATCGTTTAGCAACAATAGCGCCTAAGCTAAAAGTTGTATCACGCAACAAAGCATGGTGCAAAATGACAAGATCAGGAGCAATAAGATTTCCACTGTTCCTGCGGCCTACTAAGCATCTACTAGCAAATATCGCGAAGTAACACAGAACAGGAAAATGTATACTAGTAATTCTTGCATCAGAAACTTTCCTTATTTCCCCTACAACAGTTCTATCAATAAATCCATCCACATCACTACGATGTGGTTCCTCGAAGCTTCCCACAAAGGGTATCTTCCAGACCCGACAAAAATCATGGAATGACATCTCCTTAACCTCGTCATATAAGTGAAACTCCAATGAAGGTGGTTATTTCATAGCATGGAAATAAAAAAATTGCACGAAAATATAAGTGAGTAGGAGATACTGTTCGTGCTAGGTCATGGAGGAAGTCGGTGAGGCCTGCATTCTCAGCCATGTAATAAAAGTCATCGTCAATTACGGTGGCTCTCAAGAATTCATCACAAGGCCATTCGCACGGCCGAACCTCCGCACTGCGAGGAAGATTGTATTTGGGCTTTTTATTCTCCTCATTCTGCTTATTCATCAAGCTTCAGTTCGAAGAGCCTCTCAACAATCTCTTCAACATTTTCTCCCTCGAAGAACAATCTCCCCAAACAGTTTTGGGAATGGAGTTTTGAGCAAGGAGATCAAAAATGGCAGCAATATGAGCTAGAACACGAGTTTGAGCTATGGGAGGATTTTTTCTGGAGGAAGACGAAATGAGTGGGTGCTGGAATAAGTGGAGGGGGTCCACGCAGGGTCCACGAGGCAGTGGGCGCACCCTAGGGGGGTGGGCGCGCCCTATGCCCTCGTGGCCAAATGGTGGGGCCCCTGCTGTGTTCTCAGTGCCAGTAATTCTTAAATATTCTACAAAAAATCATATTTCATTTTCAGGACATTTGGAGAACTTTTATTTTCAGGGTATTTTTATTGCAAGGGTAATTCAGAAAACAGACAGAAAATACTATTTTTGCTTTATTTAATCTAAATAAAATAAATTAAAAGGAGGGTATAGAGAGTTGTGCTTTCTAACTTCATCCATCTCATTCTCATCAAAAGGAATCCACTAACAAGGTTGATCAAGTCTTGTTAACAAACTCTTTCCGAATCACATGAAACCAGAGAATTTTTGAATAACACTAGGTTACCTCAACGGGAATATGCATGTCCCCAACAATAAGAATATCGTATTGCTTCTTGACAGTAGGAAGAGGGAATTCAAAACCTTCGATAGTAATCGTTGAAATTTTTCCAATAGAATTGATACTCTGGACTTGAGGTTGTTTCCTCAGAAAGTGTACCGTATGCTCATTACCATTAACATGAAAATTGACATTGCCTTTGTTGCAATCAATAACAGCCCCTGCAGTATTCAAAAAGGGTCTACTAAGGATAATTGACATACTATAATCCTCGGGAATATCAAGAATAACAAAGTCCGTTAAACTAGTAACGTTTGCAACCACAACAGGCACATCCTCACAGATACCGACAGGTATAGCAGTTGATTTATCGCCATTTGCAAAGATATTTCAGTAGGTGTCAACTTATTCAAATCAAGTCTACGATATAAAGAGAGAGGCATAACACTAACACCGGCTCCAAGATCACATAAAGCAGTTTTAACATAGTTTCTTTTAATGGAGCATGGTATAGTTGGTACTCCTGGATCTCCTAGTTTCTTAGGTATTCCACCTTTAAAAGTATAATTGGCAAGCATGGTGGAAATTTCAGCTTGCGGTATCTTTGTTTTATTTGTAACAATATCTTTCATATACTTAGCATAAGGATTCATTTTAAGCATATCAGTCAAACGCATACACAAAAAAGACTGGTCTAATCATTTCAGCAAAGCACTCAAAATCCTCATCATCCTTTTTCTTGGATGGTTTAGGAGGAAAAGGCATGGGTTTCTGAACCCATTGTTCTCTTTCTTTACAGTGCTTCCTAGCAACAAAGTGTCTCTTATCATAACGTTGATTCTTTGATTGTGAGTTATCAAGATCAACAACAGGTTCAATGTCTACATCATTGTTATTGCTAGGTTGAGCATCAACATGGACATCATCATTAACATTATCACTAGGTTCATGTTGATTACCATATTATGTTTCAGCATCAAAAATCAAAATATCATTGGGATTCTCATGTGTATCGACAACAGGTTCAATGCAAGCATGCAAAGTCCTATCATTTTTCATTTTCTTCTTCTTAGAAGGAGTAGGTGCATCAACATTAGTTCTCTGAGAATCTTGATCAACTCTTAGTGTGGCCCTCAGGATACAAAGGTTCCTGAGTCATTTTACCCCCTCTAGTCACAACTCTAACAGCATTATCGTTTTTCTTATTATTCAATTCATTAAGCAAATCATCATGTGCTTTAAGCACTTATTCTACCTGAGTGGTAATCATAGAAGCATGTTCACTAATAAGTTTAAGATCACCTTTAACTCTAGATATATAATCACTTAAGTGTTCAATCATATAAGCATTATGTTTCAATTGTCTACCAATATAAGCATTGAAGTTTTCTTGTTTAACAATAAAATTATCCAACTCATCCAAGCATTGGTTAGCAGACTTATTATGAGGAATATCACCTTCATCAAATCTACAGAGAGAATTTACCTTTACTACTCGTGTCGGGTTATTAAGACCATGTATTTCTTCAATAGGTGGTAAACTCTTGAAATCTTCAGCTTTAATACCCTTTTCTTTCATAGATTTCTTTGCCTCTTGCATATCTTCAGGACTGAGAAATAGAATACCCCTTTTCTTCGGAGTTGGTTTAGGAAGTGTCCAATAATTATCATTACTCAATATATAATTCAATAGAAATTCAGCTTGCTCAACAGTTCTTTCCCTGAAAACATAACCAGCACAACTATCCAAGTGGTCTATAGAAGCATCGGTTAGTCCATTATAAAAGATATCAAGTATTTCATTTTTCTTGAGAGGATGATCAGGCACAGCATTAAGTAATCGGAGAAGCCTCCCCCAACCTTATGGGAGACTCTCTTCTTCAATTTGCAAAAAATTATATATTTCCCTTAAGGAAGGTTGTTTCTTATGAGCGGGGAAATATTTAGCAGAGAAGTAATAAATCATATCCTGGGGACTATGCACACAAATAGGAGCAAGAGAATTAAACCATGTTTTAGCATCACCCTTTAATGAGAACGGAAATAACTTAAGGATATAGTAGTAACAAATTTTTTCCTCATGAGTGAATAGGGTGGCCATATCATTCAATTTAGTAAGATGTGCCACAATAGTTTCAGATTCATAGCCATAAAAAGGATCAGATTCAACCAAAGTAATTAACTCAAGATCGACAGAGAAATCATAATCCTTATCAGAAATACTGATAGGTGAAGTAGCAAAAGCAGGGTCATATTTCATTCTAGCATTCAAAGACTTTTCTTTCAGCTTAGCTAATAGTTTCTTAAGATCATATATATCTTTGCAAGCAAAAAGGTCTCTAGCAGTGTATTCATCCATAACATAACCCTCGGGAACATCAGGCAATTCATATCTAGGGGGAGAATCTTCATCATCACTTTCATCAATATTATCTGTTTCAATAATTTCATTCTGTCTAACCCTAGCAAGATGTTCATCAAGAAATTCACCTAATGGCACATTATTATCAAGCATAGAAGTAGTTTCATCATAAGCATCATAACAGAAGGTGAATCAAGTGCAAAGCTAGATGGCAGTTCCTTACCTCCCCTCGTAGTTGAGGGAAAAATCTTGGTTCTTTCATCTTTCAAGTTCCTCATAGTGATCAACAGATATAAATCCCAAGTGAGTCAAAGAATAGAGCTATGCTCCCCGACAACGGTGCCAGAAAATGGTCTTGATAACCCACAAGTATAGGGGATCACAATAGTTTTTGAGGGTAGAGTATTCAACCCAAATTTATTGATTCGACACAAGGGGACCCAAAGAATATTCTCAAGTATTAGCAGTTGAGCTGTCAATTCAAGCACATCTAAAAGACTTAATATCTGCAGCAAAGTATTTAGCAGCAAAGTAGTATGGAAGTAATGGTAACGGTGGCAAAAGTGATAGTAGTAGTTTTTGTAGCAATCATAATAGTGGCAACGGAAAAGTAACTAAGAAAAGATCAATATGTGAAAAGCTTGTAGGAAATTGATCAATGATGGATAATTTTGTCGGATGCGATTCCTCATGCAATAGTTATAACATAGGGTGACACAGAACTAGCTCCAGTTCATCAATGTAATGTAGGCATGTATTCCGAATATAGTCATATGTGCTTATGGAAAAGAACTTGCATGACATCTTTTGCCCTACCCTCCCGTGGCAGCGAGGTCCTATTGGAAACTAGACGATATTAAGGCCTCCTTTTATAGAGTACCAGAGCAAATCTTGAACACTTAGTGAATACATGAACTCCTCAAACTATGGTCATCGTCGGGAGTGGTCCCGATTATTGTCACTTCGGGGTTGCTGGATCATAACACATAGTAGGTGACTATTGACATGTAAGATAGGATCAAGAACTCACATATATTCATGGAAACATAATGGGTTCATATCTAAAATCATGGCACTCGGGCCCTAGTGACAAGCATTAAGCATAGCAAAGTCATAGCAACATCAATCTTAGAACATAATGGATACTAGGGATCAAACCCTAACAAAACTAACTCGATTACATGGTAAATCTCATCCAACCCATCACCGTCCAGCAAGCCTACGATGGGATTACTCACACACGACGAAGATCATCATGAAATTGGTGATGGAGGAAGGTTTATGATGACGATGGCGATGGATTCCCCTCTCCAGAGCCTCGAACGGACTCCAGGTCAGCTCCTCCCGATGAAGATTAGGGCTTGGCGGTGGCTCCGTATTGTAAAACGTGATGAATCCTTCTCCCTGATTTTTTCCTCCCTGAAAGTTAATATATAGAGTTGGGGTTGAGGTTGGTGGAGTCTCACGGACAGGGTGTGGACAGGGTGTGGCCCCCTGATGCTGATTCTTTCGCCAGTATTTTTGTTAATTCCAAAACGTGTCTCCTTGGATTTTCAGGTCATTCCGAGAACTTTTATTTCTACACAAAAATAACACCATGGCAATTCTGCAGAAAACAGCATCAGTCCGGGTTAGTTCCATTCAAATCATGCAAGTTAGAATCCAAAAACAAGGGCAAAAGTGTTTGGAAAAGTAGATACGTTCGAGACGTATCACCAAGTTAGGCCAAAAGCCTAGGCTTGTGGGAGTACGTGTCTCTCACCGACATTACATTCATGTCCACTTATTCATCTTGTCAGTGTTCACACTTTTTCATTGTATCATCCATGCTTAGAATTATTTTCTTGATTTCTTCTTGTGTGTTTGAAAAACTTTAGAAAAAACCAAAAAAAATAGTTGTAGCTAGTTTACTTTCTATGCATGCTTACTAGTAGTAGTAAAAATAAAATCCAAAAAGATTTCCTTGTTCTTCTTTTGTTTGTTGGGAGCTTTCCCGTGTAAATAGTTTTTCTCATTTTTGATTTTCCCTTTTATTTGCTTGCTAAAGAAAACCAAAAAACTCCAAAAATATTTCAGTGTGTTTCTCTAAATTTCTTTTCTTTTTATTCGAGTGGTACCGAGGGGAAGACAACGATGAAAATGTTGATTGGCTCTCATATGAATAATTGTTGAACTATTAAAGAGCCCATTGTACCTTGTCTTCTCCTGTTGAATAAAATGTTTGCAGATTCCAGCTTAGTCCATGGCACCCTTGCACTATTATTATTTTCATATCATTCGGTCGCGCAAGTGAAAGGCAATAATGATGACATTCGATGAACTGGTCGTGGCAAAGAGAAACTGGTATGAACTCGACTTGTTCTGTTTGTGTAAATATGTTTAACCTAGTACCCATGATTCAGCCCATTATGATTAAGGGCCAATTCCAGTTCTGCCCCTAACTCGAACCCACTACTCAGTTTTGCCCCTAATTTTCAGGTATGCTCAGTTTTGCCCCTCCGCCGTTAGTTTCACTTATAGAAATGCCCTTTTGCGCCGTTACCGTCCGGTCAAAGTACTTTGACCATCCAGAAAAAAATAGCAAAAAAAATCAAAAAAATATGAAATTTGGTGGGATCGAAGATAGTCATGTCCGCAAGGCGCGTGCACATTTTTGTGTTGGTTGGACACTCCGGGAGCTCGTGGCAAAGGAAAACAAAAATAATTTATGCCTATGAACAGTAAATTCGAAAAAAAATAGCAAAAAAGTTCAAAAAAAATTTGAATTTATTTGGCGTCAAAGAGGCTTGAGTGCACAAAGTGCTTGCAAGTTTTGGTGATCAAATGACGTACGGGGCACTCTAGAGAAAAAAAAATAGTGCATTTTTTCAAAGTTTTTTTGAGCTAAAATTTGTTTTTTTCTCCACGAGCTCCTACAATGTCCAAACACAACAAAAACGTGCACACATCTTGCGCACCTGGATATCTTGAGTCCCACGAAATTTCATATTTTTTGATTTTTTTTCTATTTTTTTTAATTTACTGCTCGCATGCGTACAAAATTTATGTTTTCCTTTGACACGAGCTCCCGGAGTGTCCGAACGGCATGAAAATGTGCAAGCGCCTTGCGGACATGACTATCTTCGATCCCACCAAATTTCATATTTTTTTGATTTTTTTTGCTATTTTTTCAGGACGGTCAAAGACCTTTGACCGGACGGTAACGGCAGAGAAGGGCATTTCTATAAGTGAAACTAACGGCGGAGGGGCAAAACTGAGCATACCTAAAAATTAGGGGCAAAACTGAGTAGTGGGTTCGAGTTAAGGGCATAGATGTAAATGTCCCTATGATTAAACATGTTTGCAATGACAATTAGATATTATAGTTTCTCATGCGATGCATAAGTAGCTGGAAGTTAATAATAATTTATCTTGGATATCAACATAGCGTTAAGATGATTGTGATGTAGTATGATGATATGGTATCCTCTTCTGAATGTTCAAGTGGCTTGACTTGGTACATGTTCATGCATGTAGTTGAATCAAAACCAACATAGCCTCTATAATGTTTATGTTCATGGTGTTCATATCCTACTCATGCTAGTGTCCAATGTTACTTACGCATAATGCATGGTTATGATCGTTGTTGCTCTCAGCTGGCCGCTTCTCAATCTAAATTGCTATCTTTCGCATGTACTAAGTGGGGATTCTGCTTGTACATCAAAAACCTTTAACCCAAAGTTATTCCAGATGAGTCCACCATACCTACCTATATACAGTATTACCCTGTCGTCCTAAGTAAATTTCCATGTGCCACCTCTAAAAACTTCTTAAAAATTATCCATTTTGTGTGCCTGGATCGTTCATGGAACGACGGGAGGTGGTCGGTATCTTCCATGCTAAGAGGTTTATTCTCTGGTCAAGTGTTTATTCACTCGCCATCGCACGAGAAAATGGGCGGTAATAGGGATTCCCAGTCCCGAACTAAAAATGCAAATAATTAAACAAAACTCCCCCAGGACTATTGTTGGTTTGGAAGGCACCTATTGTTTTGGACAAGCCGTGGAGTGTGACCGTTGGTGGAGGTGGAGTGAACCTTTACTTTTATCGCTTGGGAACCGCCAATAGCGTTCTTAGCATGGAAGATGTTGATAATTGATGGTTGTGAAGTAAATGAGAATGGTGCATGTCTCAAAATTGCATTTACCTCTGTTTTCAAAATTGAGCTCTGGCACCTCTGCAAATCACTACTTCCCTCTACGAAGGGACTCTCTATTTACTTTTATATTGTGTCATCACCTTCTAAAACATGCGCCGGAAACTGAGTAGAGTACAGCGGTCATGATTTATGCATTGTGTGTAGCTAATGTTCGGTGCATCATGACTGGATCTTTTCTACCATGAATTACAATGTTTAATTGCTGCTTGAACTTTGGAGGTGCTCTGCATTTATGTTTTGCGGTCTCAGAAAGGGCTAGCGAGATACCATTTTTGTCATATTATATCATGGTTGTTTTGATAACGTGTTGCCGTTTGAGATATCTTATTATTGCTCGCTT
The DNA here is from genome assembly GCF_003073215.2 of Triticum urartu. NCBI lineage: Eukaryota > Viridiplantae > Streptophyta > Magnoliopsida > Poales > Poaceae > Triticum > Triticum urartu. The sequence continues at coordinate 199,056,110 of NC_053022.1, read as the reverse complement.
GCTAATTATGTCATAGATATGAGTCATTATAATCTTTAAGAGTTATTATCTACATGGTTAGTTATAATGTTGGCTAAAAACCTGGGTGTTGTTTAAGCTTATTTATGCAAACAAGAGCAAAAGAGTTCGTAAAAGTTTTTATTTCTCACTTTCAGTTTATCAACTGAATTGCTTGAGGACAAGCAAAGGTTTAAGATTGGGGGAGTTGATATGTCTCCAACGTATCTACTTTTTCTCATGCTTTTCCTCTTGTTTTGGACTCTAATTTGCATGATTTGAATGAAACTAACCCCGGACTGACACTGTTTTCAGCAGAACTACCATGGTGTTGTTTTTGTGCAGAAATAAAAGTCTTGGAATGGAACGAAAATTTGCGAGGATTTTTTTATATCAATAATAATAATTTCTGGAGCCAAGACCTACCGGAGAGGGGCCCCTGCGTGGGCACAACCCACCAGGGTGCGCCCCCCTCTCCTGGCGCGCCCAGGTGGGTTGTACCCACCTGGTGGCCCCGCAGACCTCAACCCTGACACTATAAATTCTTATTTTCGAAGGAAAAATCGGGGAGAAAGAATTATCGTGATCCATGAGATGGAGCCACCACCAAGCCCTTTTCTTCCTTGGGAGGGCAGATCTGGAGTCCGTTTGGGGCTCCGGAGAGGGGGATCTTCGTTCTTCGTCATCACCAACCCTTCTCCATCGCCAATTCCATGATGCTCCTCACCACGAGTGAGTAATTCCTTCGTAGGCTCGCTGGTCGGTGAGGAGTTGGATGAGATTCATCATGTAATCGAGTTAGGTTTGTTAAGGCATGATCCCTAGTACCCACCATGATCTTAGATTGATGTTGCTATGACTTTGCTATGCTTAATGCTTGTCACTTTGGGCCCGGGTGCCATGATTTCAGATCTGAACCGTTTATGATTTCATCATTATATCCATGTTCTAGATCCGATCTTGCAAGTTATAGTCACCTACTATGTATTATGATCCGGCAACCCCGGTGTGACAATAACCGGGCCCACTCCCGGTGTTGACCATAGTTTGAGGAGTTCATGTATTCACTATGTGTTAATGCTTTGTTTCGGTTCTGTATTAAAAGGAGACCTTAATATCCCTTAGTTTCCAATATGGATCCCGCTGCCACGGAAGGGTAGGACAAAAGATGGCATGCAAGTTATATTAATAAAGCATGTATGACTATTGACGGAATACATGCCTATATTATATCGATGAACTGGAGCTAGTGTCGTATCGCCCTAGGTTATAAATGTCACATGATGAATATCATCCAAGAAGTCACCGAACCAATGCCGACAAACTTTTTAGTATTGTTTCTGCTGAGTTACTACTGCTATCATCACTTTTACACTTGCTACGAAATTACTGCTACCACTATTACTGTTACTATTGCTGCTGCTACTACTATCAAAACTATCAAACTACTTTGCTACTGATCACTTTGCTGCAGATAATTAATCTCTAGGCGTGGTTGAATTGGCAACTCAGCAGCTAATACCTTCAAATATTCTTTGGATCCCCTTGTGTCGAATCTATAAATTTGGGTTGAATACTTTACCCTCGAAAACTGTTGTGATTCCCTATACTTGTGGGTTATCAGTGTCGTGCATCCAGGTCGCCATGGCGCTGATGCTTGACATGTGCTGCTACAGGGGATCAAGGAGAGAGATAAGAAGCCCCCAGGAACCCTCGATGAACCCTAGCTCTCTTCGTTTCCCCCCTCACGCCGTTCTCCACCAAATCGAGCCGCGCTCGAGACCATAGTTGTCGCCGCCTTCGTCGATCCCGCAGCCACTGTGGTTCCCGTGCCACGGGAGCACGTCTACGAGGTCCACAACGGCCGACTTCACCTGTTTTGGATGCCGCATCAAGCTAGGAAGCTCCATAACCGACACCGTCTTCATCTTCCTCATTCGTCTGTCGCCGTCTCGCCACCGATCCATACCATCCCCTCATCTCTGGCCTCCCCGACCATGTCCCCGGGCTCCATGGTGAGATTCTCCTCTGAATCCCCTCCTTCTTGGTCCCGATTCATGCCATATGTCGCCACCCCACGACTTTGATTACCTGTCGCCGTGCCCGCACCTCGCATCGTGGCCGCGCCCTCGCGTGCCCCCCGACTGCAACCGTCATGCTTCGGCCCCGTCCCGCCACGCCCGTGCCTCACTGGCCCGCACCGCCCGCAGCCGCTCCTGGCCACCCGGGGCGCTGCAGCTGCTGTTAGTTGCTTCTGCCGCCGTCGCTATTGGTTGATGCCTGCCTCTGTTGTCGCTTGCTCCACCCGCGATGCTGCTGTTGCTTATGACCCTGTCCACGTCACGTGCGTCATGGCCTCGCGCCATGTCGGTGCACCGTCCTCCCTTCCTGCCCCATCGCCTACTGCCCCCCCTTGTGCGTGTTGCGTCCTACTGCCGGCGTGTACTGCTCTTGCTGATGTGCTACTACTCTCATGTATTGCTGCTTGTTCTACTGCTTCTGCTCACTAGTTGTTGCTGCTAATCGCCGGCTGTTGCTGCTGGCGCGTACTGCTCTTGCTAATGGGCTGCTACTCTCCTGTGCTGCTACTTGTTCTACTGCTTCTGCTCACCAGTTATTGCTGCTAATCGTCGGCTGCTGTTTCTCACCTACAAAGGCTGCTGCTCGCCCATAGCTACTACGGTTGTAGCTGCTGCCTTTATCTAGGAGGCCGACCCATTAGATTAGTTTAGGATTAGGTTGATTAATTAAATTGCTTAATTAGTATAATGTGTGGATGACATATGGATCCACCTAGTTAGATTAGATAAATCTTTGGAAATTAATAAAATGGTGACATGTGGGCCACCACCTCCACATTTGACTTGTCAAGAGGACTTGGTCAATTTGGATTAAAAATTAATTACAAAATTCGAGAAAATGTTTAAAACTTTGATAAATCATAGAAAAATAACCGTAACTCCGATGAAAATACTTTGTACATGAAAGTTGATCAGAAAAATATAACAAATCCAAATACACCTTCCACATATCTGTCACACCCCTCCAACACTACAAACATGCAACCACGCCCCTCTGTTTCATCTGTCCAAAAACATCGAACATCAGGAATACTTTCCCAGATGTTTTCCCCCTTCGCCAGAATCACCTAGTACCGCGTTAGGTCACACATAGCACCGCTATTTGCTTTGTCATGCATCTGTTTGCATTGTATTCATTGATTCTCCCCCCTCTTCTCTCTGGTAGACTTCGAGACTAACACCACTTCTCCAGACGTCGACTACACCCTTGACAATCAAACCTTTTTGGCAGAGCTTCTAAGTAAGCAAGCCCCCATTAATCATCCCGATATCGCCTACTCTTTCCCTCTAGTGCTTGCATTATAGTTTTACTGTTTCATCGGTTTGATCCTATACTACTGCATAGCATGTCCTTGTTATTACTGTTGATACCTTTACCTGCAATCCTAAATGCTTACTATAGGTTGCTAGAATGTCATCAGTGGCCTTACATACTTGTCCGCCTACCATGCTATACTATTGGCCCGTGATCACTTCCGGAGGTGATCACGGGTATATACTATATACTATTACATTACTTATGTTACTGTTCAGATGTGGGGGGCTGAAGGGGCGGGTGGTTCCACCCAGGTAGTTGTGGGCCTGGGTTCCGACGACCCCTGATTGTTACTTTGTGGCGGAGCGACAGGGCAGGTTGTGACCACCTAGAAGACAGGTGGGCCTGATCCCTGGTCGGCGTCTGTGGTTACTTCAAATATGATGCTAACAAGATTGGGAATTGGTCTGAGTTGTCCACTAGCCTATACGCACTACCCATCATGCGGGAACAGTTATGGGCAGTCGACGTCGTAGTATCAGCCGAAGCCTTCTAGACGTCAGTAACTGAGCGAGGCATGCCGGATTGGACTAGAACGTCTACTCTTGTATTAGGGGGGCTAGGTCTGCTTCCAGGCACCCACGCAAAATGCAGGAGTGCAAAGGTCGATGGGCCCAAGACCCCTGCGCGCTTAGGATTTAGACTGGTGTGCTAACCTCTTTGTTAGGCCTAGGTAGGGCTGCGACGTGTTGATCTTCCGAGGCCGGGCAAGACCCAGGAAAGTGTGTCCGGCCAGAGTGATCGAGCGTGTTGGTTAATGTGGTGCACCCCTGCAGGGAAGATTGATCTATTCGAATAGATATGTCCACAGTAACAGGATGACCCGAAGTTGTATTCCGACCTCATGACAACTAGAACCAGATACTTAATAAAACACACCCTTTCAAGTGCCAGATATAACCCGGTGATCGCTTTCCCACAGGGTGAAGAGGGGAGGATCGTCGGGTAGGATTATGCTATACGTTGTTTGGTGAACTTACCAGCTACTCTCGTATTCTGGCATTCTGAAGTTCAGTCCACACATATTACCCATTTCATTGATACCACTGCATATGTAGTGTAGATCCTTGCTTGCGAGTACTTTGGATGAGCAATCACGGTTGCTTTGCTTCCCCCTTTTCCCCTTCGATACCTGGTTGCTGCAATCAAACTTTGGAGCCTAGGAGCCAGACGCCACCGTCGACAATGACCCCTACTACACCGAGGGTGCCTACTAGTACGTTCAGGCCACCGACGACTAGGAGTAGTTAGGAGGTCCCAGGCAGTAGCCCTTTCCCTTTCGATCATTGCTACTTTTGTGCTAACCTTATTAAGGAAAACTTGTTTAACTTATGTCTTTACTAAGATATTGTTGCTTCTGCTGACTCGTTTATGATCAAACTTATGTATTCGAGCCCTCGAGGCCACTGGCTTGTAATATAAAGCTTGTATTATTTTAATTGGTGTCTAGAATTGTATTGTGATATCTTCGCCTGAGTCCCTGGTCTTGATCGTACACATTTGCGTGTATGATTAGTGTATGATTGAATCGGGGACGTCACATTAGTTTTCCACGAAATCAATACCAGACGAAGTCCAAATGCCACAAAAAATTTTGAAAAAAAATTCTGGACAAATGAGACCGTAGAAGCTTCGGGAGGAGACCAGACGTGCAATGAGAAGGCCACAAGGCACTAGGGCATGCCCTAGTAACTTGTGGGCCCACCATGGCTCCGTTTGACCTAATCCCACCTTTATAAATTCTCTAAAATCGGGAGACCAACAGGGAGCCACTCCAAATACTTTTTACGCCACCACAAGTTTATGTTCTTCAGAGATCCCATCTGGAGGCCTTTTCCGGTACTCTGCCGGAGGGGGAATCGATCACGGAGAGCCTCTACATCAACCTTGCTGCCCTTCCGATGATGTGTGAGTAGTTTACCACAGACCTACGAGTCCATAGCTAGTAGCCAGATAGGTTGTTCTCTCTCTTTGATCTTCAATACATTGTTCTCCTCGTTGTTCTTGGAGATCTATTCGATGTAATCTTCTTTTGCGGTGTGTTTGTTGGGATCAGATGAATTGTGGGTTTATGATCAGATTATCTATGAATATTATTTGAGTCTTCTCTGAACTATTTTATGCATGATTATTATAGCTTTATATTTCTCTCTGATCTATCTATTTGGTTTAGCCAACTAGATAGATTTATCTTGCAATGGGAGAGGTGCTTTATAATGTGTTCAATGTTGCGGTGTTCTATATCCCAGTGACAGAAAGGGACAAGACACATATTTGTATTGTTGCCATTAAGGGGGAAAATGGGGTTTATTCATATTGACTAGATTTACTTTGTCTACATCATGTCATCTTGCTTTAGGTGTTACTCCGTTCTTTATGAACTTAATACTCTAGATGCATGCTAGATAGCAGTTGATGTGTGGACTAACAATAGTAGATGCAGGAAGGTGTCGGTCTACTTGTCTCAGACGTGATGCCTATATACATGATCATTGCCTTGGATATCATCATGACTATGCGCTTTTCTATCAAGTGCCCAATAGTAATTTGATTACCCATGATATGCTTTTTGTTCAGGAGAGAAGCCTCTAGGAAAAACTATGGCCCCTAGGTCTATCTTTATCATATATAAAATCCAAAAATACCTTGTTATAATTTATTTACTGTCATTTTATTTTATTTTTTTCATTTATCTATCTATCACCACGAGATTTGATCTTTGCAATTAATCACCAAGGGATTGACAAACCCTTGTTTGCGTTGCGTGCAAGTATTTGTTCTTTTGTGTGTAGGTGCTGTTCACGAGGTCTTGCGTGGTTCTCTACTGGATTGATAACCTTGGTTCTTAGCTATGGGAAATACTTACCTCTACTGTACTACATCATCCTCTCCTCTTCAAGGAAATCCCAATGCAACTCACAAGTAGCAGGAACTATGCAAATGTAATATACAATACATGCCCATATATTATGGCATCTTGTGCAACTTTTACCAGGTGCATCTATTATATCTTCTTGTGATTCATGTGTAGGGAACACGGGGAATCATATGCTTCAAGTACTGCACCACCCAGGCCACCTAATACAAGTCTGCTCTAGGTCCATCCAGAGCACCTGCTGCTTCTGGTCCTGCAAGAGTTGCAGCTAAGGCTACCAAAGTAGGTGCAAGAGCTGCAAGTAGGGCCACAAAATCTTGTGCAAGAGTAGCTAAGGCCAGAAAGGCTGCTGCCACAGCTCCAACTAGGGCTACCCAACCTCCAAGGGCATCAACTAGGGCCACCCAAACTGCATCAACTACTACTACTGTGGTCCTAATAGTAGCATCAAGAAAGAGAAGAGCACATCTTCAACACCTGCCAAGAACACCAGGTCAAGCGCATCATCTCCAGCAAAGAACACTAGGTCAACAGTTAGACTAGGAAGAGGTTTCAATGCTCCAAGGGTAGCATCAACATCTGTTGAACCAGGTCTTGGCTCAAAGAGGAAGAGGAAGGCCCCAAGCAAGTGGGATTTGTATTTTATAGCTAGTGGCCACCACCACTAACTTAACTATGACATGCTTGTAAAACTTCTATTTATCATGCCATGAACTGTGCTTGTTCGGCATTGCTTAGCCAGCAGAATTTTGGGGAGGTCCGTGAGAACGAAAATGAGGGGGGATCGTGGGTGGGGTTGTAGAAATCGTACGAGGGAAACAGGAGGCGTCGCTTAGTGCCCACATATTAGAACGAGGTGTTCGGCGTTGCACGAATCTCGCGGGATTTGGATCGGGCTCGCTACAGCTGTCGTGCACGGGTAGGAGACTGTGCGGAGGTAGGGGATGAGTTGCGGGTCCCGTGAGTCAGTCGAACGGGGAGAGGAGACAGGCTGGCAGGTGGGCCACTAGGCGCTGGCATCAGTGCTGACACAAGCGCGGGCGCTAGCTAGGCTGATGTTGCACTGCGATTGTTGATGGGCCTCTTGCGATGCGCGCTGCTCGCACACGGGCGACAGATAGCCAGATAGGCTGCAGCTTAGGTTAGGAATAGGTTTAGATATTTCCTAGTCTAGCAAATTTAAAGAAATGACTTTTGGCTCGAAACAAATGATCCAAAACATTTTATAAAAATACTAGGACATCCACAAAAACAAATATTGTTACATACAACATAGTGGACCTTTTTCCAGTCCAAAATACTTATATATAATACATATAATATTTTCATGAACTTTATTTTTGCACCTATAAATGTTCCATAAAATATTTTTTAACTCCGAAAAATATCAAAATTAAAACTGAAACAACTACCAACTCTTTTATAATGAAGGAGTCATATTACCTTCTCTCACTAAACTTAGTTTTTGAGTTGGATTTGTTTTAAAAAATCCAATAGAAAGAGTATTTGAATAATTTCATATTTAATTATTGAGGAAGTCATCTCATCCTCTCTAGTATCGAATTTGAAACACTTTTGAATATCCTCAAAGTTCAAAATAAGATCAAGAAGAATCTTCGGGAAAGTCATTTTATTCCCTCTCATTTTAATATTCAATAAATCCAAAATAAGAAACAAATGAATAATTGGGAAAGTCCTTTTATTCCCTCTCATTTATTATTCATTTAAACTCCAAAAGTTTCAAATCCTTGTCCAAATTTACTAACAACAAGAAAGTTTTAAATTAATTCTATTTAAATAATTAACATTCCAAAATTTAGAATTTTGGGATGTTACTGCGCCTAGCTTGTCAGGCGCGCCCAGGTGGGTTGTGCCCACCTCGGTTACCTTTCTGACTCCATTTTTCTTCCGTTTGCTTGTTTTTCCAAGATAAAAAATCTTTATATACCCCTCGAACCTATTGACCACGTATCACGGAGAAATCTTCTGTTCTTTTTTCTCGCTGTTTTTTGTCAACTCTGAAAATATGTCATCTCAAGATTCCGAGGAGGATTGTCCAGTTACTTATCGGCCTTTGGATCAGAATATCTTCAAGGATACCTATCCCTATATGTGGTACACCGATGAGGAAGATGAAGATGAACCAGTTCTTCCTCGCTTCAAGCATGAAAGCAAAGAGGCATTATGCAAAAGGATAATAAAGCTTGACATAGAAAATGATGAGTTGAGGATGGAAAATTTCACTCTCAGACGCAAGTTGGAGAAATAGAAGGATAGGACCACTACTTGTTCACCACCACCTCCTTCTTCCACTACAAAAAAATACACTCCCATGACGATACGTGTTTGTCATAGTAGGTCATGTTTTCTGTCATGCATGTACATCCATGACGATTTTATGACAAAATCAAGATAGTCATACATGTGCTATCGTAGAAGTGTTCCATGACATTACCAAAGTTATCATCACGGAAGTGTCCACTTCGATGACGATAAATGGCGCGTCATGGAAGTGCTTCCGTCAAGGGTAACCGACATGTAGCATCCACCGTAACGGGTCACCGTTAAGGTATCGGGTCCAATTTTGGATCCGATAACCCGTTAACAGCCCGGACCAATGGGGATTTTCCATGTGTAAAATTCTCAATGGCCAGAGGAACCACGTGTCGGCTCACCGTTGGGAAAAATGGCATCCACTCATTGGACCAGAGGCGTCTATGATATGTCGACACGTGGCACGACCCAACAGAGGCCCGTTCTGGTGAAAAGGCCGGTCCATTTGACTTGGTCAAAAGGTAGCGGGCGGGCCCACGGAAAGCCTGTTAATGTCCTGTTTGCATATAGCCCATTTACAACCCACAAACTCACGGTCCATTAAGGCCTATCCGAATTAGGCTTAGTAGCGTCATCTGGGCCATCTAATATGATTCCAACCTATTGTAACTTCTGGCCCATGAATGGCTCATGACGTCTTTCGGCCGATATGAGGCCCTTTGTAACTCTTGGCCCATTAATGAACTGTGGTGAAACTGGCCCGTAATGGAATAGTGTATCGCTTTATACCCACTAATGGCCCATTATTCCTTTGGGCCGTTTCCAAAAAATGTTATCTTTCGGCCTTCTCAGGGCCCATTTATTATTGGGCTCATTTCCAGCATTCGGTTATTTATGGCCCGTTACTGGCCTTTTTTGCTTGTGGGCCAAATTCAGCCCATGGTTACAGTCGGCCCATTTGTGGCCCGTTAATCCGTTGGGCCATTTTCATAGCGTCATCAAATACAGTCGATTAACGATGGCCCATTATGGTCGGCCCATGAAGGGACGATTCCAATTCTAGCCCATTTACAGCCCATAATGTGGTCCGTTATTGGCCCATGTTTGGCCAATCAATCATACGGCCCGTAGAAGGCCCATTGATGCTATGGCCCATAGAAGGCCCATTGTTTCTATGGCCCCTAAAAGGCCCATTGTTTATACGACCTGTTGGAGGCCCATGGTCACTATAGTAAATATTATGTAGCCCATCACTACTGCAGGATGCTGCTAACGCGACACTACGATCAGAGACCCTTCGAGAAACTGTGTGCGATGCAATGATCGCAAACGGTGGTGTAGGAAAACCGTCAGAAATATATAAAATGTTTGTGATGACGTATGCATCAAACACGGTTCTGGTTTTAGTTGCGTGTGCGATGAAGGGCATACGGTTATGTTCAATTAACTGTTTGTGATGAGGAGGAAAAAAAGAAACGGTCGGCCAGATGAAGGTGTGTGCGATGTACAGCATACGATGAACTATTTGTGATTAGGCAACACAAAAGAAATGGACAGCCCGATCAAGGTGTGTGCGATGTACATCATACGGTTCACTCGGATGAACTATTTGTGATTAGGCAAGAGAACAGAAACGGTTCAATATAACAAGATGTGTATGATACACGACAAACATGTCTGTAATCAGAAATGTGTGCGAAGACCGAGAATAACACAGACAATTGCTTCTAATAAGACGTATGTGATATGCTCTGTCTACACAACATCTATTGGCCATTGTGGGATGGGCGGTCATACGGATATGCCATAAGGATGCGAAGAGGCATTCCTATCAGCAAGGACTAGCTGTTCCACCAGTAGCTCATGTAATAAAACTATCAAGTTAAGTGTGCTCAGGCTGGAACAGCCATTAGATGGGTGACTAGATGGGAAGTTGTGCCGATGTTAAATTAGGTGATGGGATGGGTCATTTCGGTCAAATGACCGAAATGCCCCATTCCCTCAGCTAATTTAACCTCTAGGTCCTTGTTTTTTTAACACATGTTAAAGAAGGTCTACCGCATTACTTTTTGACAATGTGCGATACATGGCATACAGTTGATCCATCCGACTTATTTGTGATGGAATAGGTCGTGTGTGTTGTGGGAAAACGTTTGCTAGTATTCAACCGTTTGGGATTGATGAATTCATCACCGACAGGATCCCTAGTGTGGTCCGTGTTCATCTGATCACCATCTACTTCTTGTGCTAGCTCGATGCTAGGTTTCCATTAATTGATGGCGTTTTATGAACACGCCATTGTTTCCCGCCATTTCCTCACCTGTTTCTCGCCACCCTGTTATATTGCGCATAGGGGGTGCGCGACACACGGAGGCGACAAGCGCAGCCTGTAGCACATCCACCTTTTCCAAGCATGCCAACCGACCAAAGCATCGCTTCTGCCATGAACCTCATCGACGAGAAAAATGAGCAGGCGCCACGCCCATCAAGGCCGAGGCGCTCCCCGGCAACGCGATGGACGACGCTGTGATGTGCGTCATCGCCAGGGTTGAGCAGACCTTTGGCGCATGGCGCTTGAGCGCCGCGGATCAAGATAGGCATGTCAGTGCCGACAGGCTACAGCTCGCCGCACAACATGATCGATGGCGCGCCACAGAGCAAGAAAGGCGCGTTCGTGCTGATAGGCTGCGGCTCGCCGCATGGCGAGACCGTTGGAGCGCCGCAGAGCGAGTGGCGCGGCGTACCGCACAACAAGAGCGGATCCATCGGCGCTTGCCTGATGTCGACATGACATCGCAGCTGGGTACACGTCTTGTCAGTACCCTCATTCCTCGCCAAGAGTGGGAAAAGGCCCTCAGCATTGTACTTGCACCAGATGCCGGCCACAGGCCGTTGCGCCGTACTTGCACCAAAGGCCGTTGCGCCGTTCGCATGGGTGCCGCCATTCGCCATGTCAGCGGCCCACTGGATGCCAATGCGCTGGTACATAGGCTCGGCCGCCTCCTTGGCCCAGGTGTCCACCTGGGCGCCGTAGAGGAACATGGCTGTCGCACCCTCGAGCTGGTGATATCCGATGAAATAGCCAACTTGGAGCTCGAGATCGCGCTCTAGATGTACCGCGAGCGTGTCGACCGCTTGGACGAACACATGCACGAGTTCAGGCAGAGCCAAGAGCTGCTGGTCATGGTCTCATGGACGCATTTTATTTTGAAAAGTTGTTTCGACGTGGATAGCTTTGTATTCACAGCAATCATAGTATTACTCTGTTTATTTCTATGTTTCAATGTGTGTACTCTGTTTTCCGATCATATAAGTTCTGTTTCAATGTGTGTATATACACTTTCCATTCTGTATATGTGGATGATAACAGCTAGATTCAAATTAGTATACAAAAACAGACAGAAAATGGAATTCATGATATATATATATATATAATATCATCACATATACGTGATGATACTTAACTACTAGGTACAATGCATAAAATTGAAAACGAACAATACTAAAACTAACAATCCCTCCTGGAGCCAGTATTTCGGCAGCCCCTCGCCAGCAGCTCCCTGGTGCGTGGCGTCTTCCCATTGCGGAGGCAGTACACCAACTCCTTCGCCTCGCAGCGCTTGACGTACCGATCTGACTCTTGTTGGCGGACTGTAACACCCACGATGTGGCTATATCTCCCACGTGTCGGGGCACGACTTAGAGGCATAACCGCATGGTACGTATGTCGCAAGAGGGGTAATCTTTACACATCCCATGTATTGAATAAGAAAGGGATAAAGAGTCGGCTTACAATCGCCACTTCACACAATACATAAATATATCATACATCATCCAGAATACAATCAAAGTCCAACTACGGAACCACAATAAAGAAAGACAACCCAAAATGCTAGATCCCCGATCGCCCCAACTGGGCTCCTCTACTGATCATACGGAAAAGAAACACAGTAACGGCCCGAATCCTCGTCGAACTCCCACTTGAGTTTGGTAGCGTCCCCTGCACTGGCATCATCGGCACCTACATCTGTTTGGACGTATCTGTGAGTCACAGGGACTCAGCAATCTCACACCCTCGCAATCAAGACTATTTAAGCTTAAAGGTAGGACAGGGTAGTGAGGTGGAGCTGCAGCAAGCACTAGCATATATGGTGGCTAACTTACGCAAAAGAGAGCGAGAAGAGAAGCAAAGCACGGTCGATAAACTAATAACGGTCAAGAAGTTATCCTGAAACTACTTACGTTCAAGCATAACACGAGACCGTGTTCTCTTCCAGGACTCCGCCGAAAAGAGACCATCACGGCTCACACGCGGTTGATTCATTTTAATTAAGTTATGTGTCAAGTTTTCTACAACCGGATATTAACAAATTCCCATCTGCCCATAACCGTGGGCACGGCTTTCAACAGTTCAAAATCCTGCAGGGCTGTCACAACTTAGCCCATCACATGCTCTCACGGTCAACGAAGGATATTCCTTCTCCCAGGAAGACCCGATCACACTCGGAATCCCGGTTACAAGACATTTCGACAATGGTAAAACAAGACCGGCAAAGCCGCCCGAATGTGCCGATAAATCCCGATAGGAGCTGCACATATCTCGTTCTCAGGGCACACCAAATTGTCCAAACTTCTAATAGGCCAGCCCAGAGTTGCCCCTGGTGGCCACTGGCGGCTGACAAGTTGGACCAACACTCAAAGGAGCACTGGCCTGGGGATTTAAAATAAAGATGACCCTTGAGTCCGCGGAACCCAAGGGAAAAAGGCTTAGGTGGCAAATGGTAAAACTAAGGTTGGACCTTGCGGGAGGAGTTTTATTCAAGGCGAACTGTCGATGGGTTCCCATAACACCCAACCGCGTAAGGAACGTAAAATCAAGGAACATCACACTGGTATGACGGAAACTAGGGCAGCAAGAGTGGAACAAAACACCAGGCATAAGGCCGAGCCTTCCACCCTTTACCAAGTATATGGATGCATTAAAGTAAACAAGATATAATAATAATGATATCCCAACAATAACCATGTACCAACATGGAACATACTTCATCTTCACCTGCAACTAGCAACGCTATAAGAAGGGCTGAGCAAAGAGGTAACATAGCCAAACAACGGTTTGCTAGGAAAGGTGGGTTACAGGCTTGACATGGAAATATGGGAGGCCTGATATAGCAAGTGTTAGGTATCATGGCATAGCAATAGAGCGAGCAACTAGCAAGCAAAGATAGAAGTGATTTCGACGGTATGGTCATCTTGCCTGCAAAGTTCTCGGAGTTGATGAAAGCTTGATCCTCATTAGCGTACTCAACAGGTTCCTCGATCACGTACTCGTCTCCCAGCTCTACCCAAAGCAAGAACACAAGCAAAGGACCAACAATGAATCATGATGCAATGCACAAGCAACATGACGGAAAACATGGCATGACATGCGGGATGTGATACGGAATGCCTATGCATGCTCCGGAAGGGAAATATTGAACAAGGCATCAACTTGTCAAACCAAGTCTTCCGCTAGAAAGATGAGTTGATTTCGGTCGAAATCGATATAAAGATCACCGGAATCGGATGCACCGTTTGCAAATGGCAAGCAAAACAAGAATTGCACAATTCTGCGATTAACAACACGATGCCATCTAGAATGCAACAAGAAACTAAGCTACGGCACTCCAACATAACAACAAGGCGTATGGTAGTGATCTACTCAAGATGGTTGACAAAACATGAACACTGAGCTATGGCTAAATCACACAAGAGCAGGTCCAAACAAGCATGGCAAAAGTGCAAAATATATCAGCTTCATAGACTTAGTGCAAATACTAACATGCCAGGAATAACATCAGGAAGCAATGTTTAGAGCAAGCAAACAACATGCTACAGGAACATATCATAGAAAAGTAAGGAATGGAATGAATCTATTAAATGCATAGAACAAAAGTCCCATACTGACCAAGAGCCAAAAAGGCACAGAATATATGATGGCACCCATGTAAACATAGCAAGTTTTATTAACAGTTTCAGACTTAGCAGAAAAACAGAGCATGGCATAAACAGAATTATGAAGGCATCTTTCTGAGCTCGATTCACTCATCACAAGGCATTGCATGACAAGACAAGAATAGAATCAGCAAGAAGACATGTCCATGAGGCTAACCATGACAAGAACAAGTTCATAGCATGCATGGATCAACTACAACAACCATGGAAAAATTAATTAACATGTAAAGAATATTCCAGGAACATTTTATAGCCAGAGTAGAGCAAGATTAAGTCATGCTAGGGCACTCCATAATTTCAAACAGGGGTATGGCTGGATAGAGCACAACCATATGTCCAAATCATCCTCACTGAAGCAACTCAAAACAAGCATGGATCTCACTGTAGCATCATGTTTACATGGCATAAAAATGACAGCAGGAAAAGGACTTTGCAAAATCCTAAGTCCCAGAAATCAGCAATATCACGAAGGCTACTTTGCATGCTTGTGCTCATGTTCACAAAAATACATGTCAAACACCCCTGTAAAGATGGCATGGCATAGATCAAAACACATGTAGAGCTCATGTTCATATGAAGCACCCATCAAATGTGACAAAAATGACAAATCCTCATATTCTATTAAGTAACAGGAGCTAACATTTAATAGCACTCTTGCATCAGTGATTTGGGCATCAAGATGGACTCAAACACGCAGACCACAATGGAATTAAATGAAGAACACATCATGATGAAAATTTTCATATAATACACGCACAAAACGGAGCAGCACACATGATGTTATGGCATGATGAACAGGGCCTGAAAAAGTTAGGGGGAAAAGGACTTAGTGAAATCTTAGGCCTCCAGATCTAGGGTTTGACCGCGAGTGCGCGAACCGAGGCAGATCCGGAGCTCGCCGGAGTTGGAGGGAGTCGCCGGAGTCGGGGAAGAAGGGTGGGCCGGCGGATCTGGTCGGCGCCGGCGCTGGCGGCGGGCGCGGCTCCGGCGGGGGCGGCGCTGGGCGGTGAGGGGCGGTGGTGCAGGCGCGAGGAGGCGGTGCGGCGAGGCGGCGGCGTAGCCGTGTCGGGCGGCGCGGCGGAGCCAGCGAGGTGGCGGCGGCCGTCACGGGCGAAGAGCGGCGGCGCGCGCGGGCATGCGCGGGAGGGCGGCGGCAGAGGATCGGGCCGCGGGGGCCGGTGGCGGGCCCGAGCGGGCCGTGGCGGGGCGCAGGCAGCACTGCCACATGTCAGGCCCCTGTTGGCTGCTGGCGGTGGCGGTGATCTGTCTGGCGCGGACGGACACGTCCGGCGCGGAGAGGGGAGAGGTGGCTAGGGTTGGACCCGGAATTTGGACAGGGTTGCACATATATATATATATAGGTAGGAGGAGGTAGGAGTGTCCAAATGACGTGTAGTTTTCGCCCACGCGATCGTGATCCGATAGCAGAGGACATGGAAGGGGTTTGGAAGGGTTATTGGGCCGTTTTGGAGGGGTTTGGGCTGCAACACACACGAGGCCTTTACGGTTCCCCGGTTAACCGTTGGAGTATCAAACGGACTCCAAATGACACGAAATTTGACAGGCGGTCTACCAGTGGTGTACCAAGGCTGCTTGGCAAATCTTGGTTCATTTCGAGAATGTCTAACACCTGCTCACGAAAAGAGGAAAAAGGGGTACGCCGGTGCATGTAGGAGTGTCAGATTGCAAAACGGACAACGGGGAAAATGCTCGGATGCAAGAGACGAACACGTATGCAAATGAGATGCACATGATGGCATGATATGAAATGTGTGGCAAGAACAAAATGCAAAATGGAGACAAAAACCCAACCACGAAGGAATCTCATAACTTAAAGCCAGAAATGGCAAGAGTCGGAGTATAAATATGGCAAGTTACATCTGGGGTGTTACAACACTCCACCACTACGAAAGGATCTCGTCCCGAGATCTAGGACTGAAAGAACTCTGGATATTCAGAACGGAGGTGATCCTCGCGTTCCCAGGTGGCTTCTCGGTCGGAATGGTGTGACCACTTCACTTTCAGGAATTTGATAGACTTGTTGCGAGTCTTGCGCTCAGTTTCTTCAAGAATAGCAACGGGATGCTCATGATAAGACAAGTGTTCTTGGAGATCAATCTCTTCGAAGTTGATGGTGCAGTCAGGAGTCTTGAAGCACTTGCGAAGCTGTGACATGTGAAACACGTCGTGCACATTTGCGAAGTTGGACAGAAGCTGAACTTGATAGGCGAGGTCGCCTCTTTTGCCAACGATCTTGAAAGGACCCATGTATCTAGGGGCAATCTTCCCTTTGATATCGAAGTGACGTGTACCTTTCATTGGAGAGACGTGGAGGTAGACATGGTCTTCGATCTCGAAAGCCAAGTCACGGTGCTTGCTATCATAGTAACTCTTCTGGCACGATTGCGCGGCTTTGAGATTTTCGCGGATGACTTTGCACATTTCTTCATCCTCTGTGATTAAGTCATTGCCAAGAAGTTGGCGTTGACCAGTCTCTGACCAATTAAGAGGAGTACGACCCTCCCTGCCATAGAGAATCTTGAATGGGGCCTTGCCCGAACTCGCTTGTAAGCTGTTGTTGTAGGAGAACTTGGCATATGGAAGACAATCTTCCAACTTCATACCAAAGGAAATGACACAAGCCCTGAGCATATCTTCAAGAATTTGATTGACTCGCTCGACTTGGCCACTAGTTTGAGGATGGAAGGCTGTGCTGAAGCGAATGTTGGTGCCCATGGCCTTCTGGAAGGAGTCCCAGAACTTAGAAGTGAAGATGCTTCCACGATCTGAAGATATCAATTGCGTAATGCCGTGCAAGGAGACAATCCTGGAGGTGTATAGCTCTGCCAACTGAGCTGCTGTGATAGATTCTTTGATTGGAAGGAAATGATCCACTTTAGTAAGCTTGTCGATGACAACAAAGATAGCATCATTTCCACGTTTGGACTTGGGAAATCCAGTTACGAAGTCCATCTCAATATGGTCAAACTTCCATTCTAGAATAGCAAGAGGTTGGAGGAGACCAGTTGGACGTTGGTGTTCTGCTTTCACTCTTCTGCAGACATCACATTCATTCACGAATAGAGCAATTTCTCGCTTCATTCGAGTCCACCAATACGACTGCTTGAGGTCATGGTACATCTTCGTACTTCCAGGATGAATGGATAGAAGGGAATTGTGAGCCTCGTTCATAATGACTTTCCTTAGATTGCCTTTAGGAACCACAATTGGATCCTCGAAGAAAAGAGTGTCTTTGTCATCAATGCGATAGCACTTGTATTTGGGTTGGCTCTTGGCGATCCCATTCTTCACTTTCTTCACCATTGCATCAAGAAGTTGTGCCTCATGAATCTGATCTTCCAAAGTAGGAGAGACTTGTAGGTTGGCAAGAAAGCCTTGAGGAACAACTTGGAGATTCAGTTTGCGGAAAGCTTCACAAAGGTCCGGTTGGAAGGGCTTGAGAATTAAACTGTTGCAGTAAGCCTTCCTGCTCAAAGCGTCTGCGATGACATTGGCCTTGCCTGGAGTATATTCAATACTCGGATTGTATTCTTGAATCATTTCAACGCAACGAGTCTGCCTAAGATTGAGGTTGGGTTGAGTGAAGATGTACTTGAGGCTCTTATGATCAGTGAAGATGTCCACTTTCCTTCCCAACAAGAGATGTCTCCACGTTAATAGAGCATGGACAACTGCCGCCAACTCAAGGTCATGAGTGGGGTAGTTCTTTTCGTTGGGCTTCAACTGGCGAGAGGTATAAGCCACAACTTTCTTCTCTTGCATTAACACAACACCAAGACCTTGCAGGGAGGCATCACAAAAAACTTCGAATGGTTTGGATTCATCAGGAGGAGTCAAAATAGGAGCTGTGACTAGCTTCTCTTCCAGGGTGTTGAAAGCCACGTCAAATTCAGGCGTCTATACATACTTGACATGCTTCTGGAGAAGTTTGGAAAGAGGCTTTACAATCTTACAGAAATTCTCAACGAATCTTCGACAGTAGCTTGCAAGCCCAAGAAAGCTGCGGAGCTGCTTGACATTCTGAGGCGGTTCCCAATTCACAATTGCAGACACCTTCTCAGGATTAACAGAGATGCCTTTGGCGGAGATGATATGGCCAAGGTATAGAACCACATCAAGCTAGAACTCACACTTTGAAAACTTCGCATAGAATTGATGCTCTCTGAGTTTGTCGAGTACCAATCTCAAATGCTTGGCATGATCCTCCTTGTTCTTGGAGAAAACCAAGATATCATCGAGATACACCAAGACGAAATCATTTGTGTAAGGGTTGAAGATGAAGTTGATCATGCGAGAGAACGTTGGAGGAGCATTGACAAGGCCGAAAGACATGACAGTATATTCATAAGAACCATAGCTTGTTCCGAATACTGTCTTGGGGATATCTTTTTCACGAATGTGAATCTGATGATAACCCATACGAAGGTCATGCTTGGAGAATACTTGGGCACCCTTAAGTTGCTCGGAAATCTCATTGATGTTGGGAAGTGGATACTTGTTCTTAATTGTCTTCTTGTTCAATGGACAGTAGTCGACACAAAGTCGGTATGTGCCATCCTTCTTCTTGACAAAAATAACACCACAACCCCATGGAGAAGAACTCGGTTTGATCAGACCCATACGCTCTTGTTCATCGAGTTGTTTCTTAAACTCCTTCAACTCTTTTGGTCCAAGCTTGTAAGGACGTTTGCAAATAGGTTCCGTGCCAGGCTCAAGATCGATAACGAATTCAACTGGCCGGTCAGGAGGCATTCCTGGAAGCTCTTCTGGAAATACGTATTGATATTCACAACGACTGGAATCTGAGAGATGGCATTCAACTCGCCCTTCTCATTGAGAGAAAATAGTCGAATGGTATCATCACGAGTGGCATAGATGATCACATCCTCAGAAGAGTCTATCAATTGAATCTGCCTGGCAGAACAATCAAGCTGAGCCTTGTGCTTAGAAAGCCAGTCCATGCCGAAAATTAGATCAATATCCGAGTTACCCAGAACAATTGGAGAAGACAGGAACTTATAGTCACCCATCTTGATAGAAACCTCCGGAACCATGTAGCTTGCGTACAAGCATTTACCCGAGGAGACAACTGATAACGGTCTAGGCAAATCTTGGAACAGCAATTCATGCTTAGATGCAAATGGTCTTGAGATGAAACTAAGCGATGCAACAGTGTCAAAAAGAACTTTTGCAGGGAAATCATTAACAGGAAGATTACCCATGATTACTTCTGAAGAGTCCTCTGGCTGAGCTGCGTTCATTATGTTGACCTTTGCAAACTTGGAATGAATTATGCATGACCACTGCATTGCGGGAAGATCTCATAGGAGGAGGAGGCGGAAGGCGCCTTTGGTTGAAGCATTTTTTGCATAGTGCCCTTTCTACTGACACTTGTTGCAAGTGACCACTGAGAGCCGACGGTGATACGGAGCACTTGACCTTGGAGTATGAGACTGCGCTTTGTTCTGATAGCCTGGGTTGGGTGGGTGGGAAGATCCATTGCCACCTTTACTCTTCTACTGGTAGGGCTGACGGAACGGAGGAGGAGGAGGCAACCGAAACTTCTGTTGCTTAGCTGCCACTTGAGTTGAAGAAGAAGATGGAGCTACATCCCTGACTCTCTTCTTAGATGCATCACACTTGAGCTGAGCAGCCTCTTGCTTTAGTGCCATGTTGTAGAATTCATCATACTTGGTCGGCACATAAAGAATGAGAGCTAATTGCAGATATTCTCTGAGGCCACCTCTGAATTGATAAATCATGGTCTTCTCATCAGGGACGTCTTGTTTAGCGAAGCGGGCGAGTTTCTGAAACTGGATATTGTATTGGTAAATAGACATGCTGCCTTGGATGAGATTGCGGAACTCCTCACGCTTACTCTCAGCAACACTTTGTGGAATGTGGTGAGCTTTGAAGTCTCAGCGGAAATCATCCCAGGTAACCACATGACCTCCTCTGGAATCTTTGTATTGTTGATACCACTCAGCAGCTTGGTCTTTGAGTTGGAATGAAGCAATCTTGAAAAAGTCCTCAGGCCTGACATTGCTCCACTCAAAATGTT
This sequence comes from Triticum urartu, assembly GCF_003073215.2. NCBI lineage: Eukaryota > Viridiplantae > Streptophyta > Magnoliopsida > Poales > Poaceae > Triticum > Triticum urartu. Next base: position 199,035,492 of record NC_053022.1, on the reverse strand, counting down.
TGCAGATATCCACGAGCCAATCGTCGGTGTCTATGGCCTCGACACAGTTGCTAAAGGACTTCGGCTGGTTTGCGAGGAACTGATTAAGGGTAGCAAACTGAGGTTGATTGTTGCCTTGGCCTTGATTTCCTTGGTTGGCTTGCCCTTGGTTGCGCTCTTGCAAGAGCTGCAAAAGCCTCTAAGTGTTGGCGTTGGTGGCTGCCATGACAGCTTGCCATGCCTCCGGAGGTGGAGGTGGTGGCGGAGGTTCCAGATTCTGACGCGTTGGAGGAGCCATCCTGAAGAGGTTGACATCCGTTAGCATCTTGAAAGACATATATTCAAGCTGAATCAAAGGGTCGAAATTGCAACATATAGCCTTAACATTCGAACAAGAATGAATGAATGAATTCCAAAGTAAATCCTCACACTTCCACAAGGTTGAGAAGCCACATAGATAAATGTAGAAGAAATAAAGCAACAAGGTATGGATATGAACAAATAAGTGGTAAGGATTACCCAATCACAAACCAAATATCTGCGGGAAGAAATACTAGTGCTACATGAATTCCCACCTATGGAACTCCCGAAACTTTCTGGTTATGCAATCAGGTGTTGGGGATACAGGGGAAGCATAATATCTCACCCAAAACTAGCAAATCCTACATCCAGCTTTATCCATCCTTCAACACATAACCAAGAAACCTTCGGAAATCATGTACCTCAACCTTCGAAAAGCATCCGTTATACGAGTTATGGCAATACTCCTGAACTCCCACCCAAGTACTAGGTGACGTCGAGGTTATCTCACCAAAAACTGCATAAAGGAGATTTTCGATGTCGGCGAACTCAGGTATTCCAGAACTGCAACGATAAAATTGTGAGGACAACACCACGGTGCTCAACTCCTTGGGACACTACCACAACCCCTAAATGTCAGGAGGCACCAAGAACAATGTTCTTGTCACAAAACCATCGGAACGATTCCAAGATACCCGCGTGATCCTAAAAAAATCGTGAAATTTGAGGAGAGAACAGTCAAAACTCTACGTTAGGAGGCCTCACCAGAGCGACGAAGGGACTGAGGAGTAAAAATAATCCTACTCTCCAATATATATAATCCTAAGACTCAAAACATTTTGTTCTAGACTCAACAACGTTAGCGATTCGATCAAGCAGGGGGATCCTAAGTCGGGGAAGGCTTTGATTACCAACTTGTAACACCCACGATGCGGCTATATCTCCCACGTGTTGGGGCACGACTTAGAGGCATAACCACATGGTAGGCATGTCGCAAGAGGGGTAATCTTTACACATCCCATGTACTGAATAAGAAAGGGATAAAGTGCCGGCTTACAATCGCCACTTCACACAATACATAAATATATCATACATCATCCAGAATACAATCAATATCCGACTACAAAACCACAATAAAGAAAGACAACCCAAATGCTAGATCCCCGATCGCCCCAACTGGGCTCCTCTACTGATCATACGGAAAAGAAACATAGTAAAGGCCCGAATCCTTGTTGAACTTCCACTTGAGTTCGGTAGCGTCCCCTGCACTGGCATCATCGGCACCTGCATCTGTTTGGAAGCATACGTGAATCACGGGGACTCAGCAATCTCACACCCTCGTGATCAAGACTATTTAAGCTTAAAGGTAGGACAGGGTAGTGAGGTGGAGCTGCAGAAAGCACTAGCATATATGGTGGCTAACTTACGCAAAAGAGAGCGAGAAGAGAAGCAAAGCACGATCGATAAACTAATAACGATCAAGAAGTCATCCTGAAACTACTTACGTTCAAGCATAACGTGATACCGTATTCTCTTCTCGGGCTCCTCCGAAAAGAGACCATCACGGCTACACACACGGTTGATTCATTTTAATTAAGTTATGTGTAAAGTTTTCTACAACTCGATATTAACAAATTCCCATCTGCCCATAATCGCGGGCACGGCTTTCGAAAGTTCAAAACCCTGCAGGGGTGTCCCAACTTAGCCCATCACAAGCTCTCACAGTCAATGAAGGATATTCCTTCTCCAAGGAAGACCCGATCAGACTCGGAATCCCGGTTACAAGACATTTCGACAATGGTAAAACAAGACCAGCAAAGCCGCCTGAATGTGCCGATAAATCCCGATAGGAGCTGCACATATATCGTTCTCAGGGCACACCGGATTGTCCAAACTTCCGGTAGGCCAGCCTAGAGTTTCCCCTAGTGGCCACCGGCGGCTGACAAGTTGGACCAACACTCAGAGGAGCATTGGCCCGGGGGTCTAAAATAAAGATGACCCTTCAGTCCGCGGAACCCAAGGGAAAAAGGCTTAGGTGGAAAATGGTAAAACCAAGGTTGGGCCTTGCGGGAGGAGTTTTATTGAAGGCAAACTATCGAGGGGTTCCCATAACACCCAACTGCGTAAGGAACGCAAAATCAAGGAACATAACACCGGTATGACGGAAACTAGGGAGGCAAGAGTGGAACAAAACACCAGGCATAAGGCCAAGCCTTCCACCCTTTACCAAGTATATAGATTCATTAAAGTAAAAAAGATATAATAACAATGATATCCCAACAATAACCATGTTCCAACATGGAACATACTTCATCTTCACCTGCAACTAGCAACGCTATAAGAAGGGCTGAGCAAAGCGGTAACATAGCCAAACAACGGTTTGCTAGGAAAGGTGGGTTAGAGGCTTGACATGGAAATATGGGAGGCACGATATAGCAAGTGTTAGGTATCGTGGCATAGCAAAAGAGGGAGCAACTAGCAAGCAAAGATAGAAGTGATTTCGAGGGTATGTTCATCTTGCCTGCAAAGTTCTCGGAGTTGACGAAAGCTTGATCCTCGTTACCGTACACAACAGGTTCCTCGATCACGTACTCATCTCCCGGCTCTACCCAAAGCAAGAACACAAGCAAAGGACCAACAATCAATCATGGTGAAATGCACAAGCAACATGATGCAAAACATGGCATGACATGCGGGATGTGATATGCAAGGCCTATGCGTGCTCCGGAAGGGAAATATTGAACAAGGCATCAACTTGGCAAACCAAGTCTGCGGATGGAAAGATGAGTTGATTTCGGTCAAAATCGATATAAAGATCACCGGAATCGGATGCACGGTTTACAAATGGCAAGCAAAACAAGAATGACACAATTCTGCGATTAACAGCACGATGCCATCTATATGCAACAAGAAACTAATCTACGGCACTTCAACATAACAACAAGGCATATGGTCGTGATCTACTCAAGATTCTTTACAAAACATGAACACTGTGCTATGGCTAAATCACACAAGAGCAGGTTCAGACAAGCATGGAAAAAGTGCAAAAGATATCAGCTTTACAGACTTAGTGCAAATACTAACATACCAGGAATAACATCAGGAAGCAATGTTTAGAGCAAGCAAACAACATGCTACAGGAACATATCATAGCAAAGAAAGCCATGGCATGAATCTACTAAATGCATAGAACAAAAGTCCCTTCCTGACCAAGATCCAAAAAGGCACAGAAGATATGATGGCACCCATGTAAACATAGCAAGTTTTATTAACAGTTTCAGACTTAGTAGAAAAACAGAGCACGACATAAACAGAACTATGAAGGCATCTTTGCGAGCTCGATTCACTCATCACAAGGCATTGCATGACAAGACAAGCATAGAATCAACAGGAACACATGTCCATGAAGCTAACCATGACAAGAACAAGTTCATAGCATGCATGGATCAACTACAACAACCATGGCAAAATTAATTAACATGTAAACAATCTGCCAGGGACATTTTATAACAAAAGTAGAGCAAGATTAAGTCATGCTAGGACACTCCATCATTGCAAACAGGGGCATGGATTGATATAGCACAACCATATGTCCAAATCACCCTCACTGAATCAACTCAAAACAAGCATGGATCTCATTGTAGCATGATATTTACATGGCATAAAAATAACAGCAGGAAACGGACTTAGCAAAATTCTAAGTCCCAGAAATCAGCAATATCACGAAGGCTACTTTGCATGCTTGTGCTAGTCACCACATTGATCACAAAAATACATGTCAAACACCCGTGTAAAGATGGCATTGCATATATCAAAACACATGTAGAGCTCATGTTCATATGAAGCACCCATCAAATATGACAAAAATGACAAATCCTCATAGTCTGCTAAGTAACAGGAGCTAACATTTAATAGGACTCTTGCATCAGTAATTTGGGCATCAAGATGGACTCAAATGAGCAGACTTTAATGGAATTAAATGAAGAGCACATCATGATGAACATTTTCATATATTACACACATAAAACGGAGCAGCACACATGAAGTTATGGCATGATGAACATGGCCTAAAAATGTTAGGGGGGAAATTACTTAGTGAAATCTTAGACCTCCAGATCTAGGGTTTGACCCTCGAGCGCGCAAAACGAGGCAGTTTCGGAGCTCGCCGGAGTTGTAGGGAGTCGCCGGAGTCAGGGACGAAGGGGGCGTCGGATCTGGCCGGCGCTGGCGACGGGCGGCGGACGCGGCTCCGGTGGGGGCAGCGCTGGGCAGCGTGGGGCGGCGGTGCAGGCACGAGGAGGGGGCGTGGCGAGGCGGCGGCGTAGCGGCGTCGGGCGGCGCGGCGAAGCTGGCGAGGTGGCGGCGGCCGGCGCAGGCGAAGAGCGGCGGCGCGCGGGCGTGCGCGGGAGGGCGACGGCGGAGGATCGGGCCGTGGGGGCCGGTGGCAGGCCTGAGCAGGCCGCGGCAGGGCGCGGGCGGCGCTGCCATGTGGCAGACCCCCGTTGGCTGCGGGCCGCGGCGGTGATCTGTCTGGCGCGGACGGATACGTCCGGCGCGGAGAGGGGAGAGGTGGCTAGGGTTGGACCCAGAATTTGGAAAGGGTTGCACATATATATAGGTAGGAGGAGGTAGGAGTGTCCAAATGAGGTGTAGTTTTCGTCCATGCGGTCGTGATCTGACGGCGGAAGACATGGAAGGGGTATGGAAGGGTTATTGGGCCGTTTTGGAGGGGTGTTGGGCTGCAACACACACGAGGCCTTTACGGTTCCCCAGTTAACCGTTGGAGTATCAAACGGACTCCAAATGACACGAAATTTGACAGGTGGTTTACCAATGGTGTACCAAGGCCGCTTGGCAAATCTTGTTCCATTCCGGGAACGTCTAACACCCGCTCATGAAAAGAGGCAAAAGGGGTATACCGGTGCACGTAGGACTGTCGGATTGCAAAACGGACAACTGGGAAAATGCTCGGATGCAAGAGACGAACACGTATGCAAATGAGATGCACATGATGGCATGATATGAAATGCATGGCAAGAACAAAATGCAAAACGAGGATAAAAACCCAACCATGAAGGAATCTCATAACTTAAAGCCGGAAATCCCAAGAGTCGGAGTACAAATATGGCAAGTTACACCCAGGGTGTTACACAGACACGCGCAACCGATCTTGCCATTTCGTTGGGAGCCCACCGGAGCTCCTTGTCGGTGGCACGCTAGAGCTTATCGGCCCACCTCCATGCATCGATGGGGCACCCAGCGCCTATGACCTTCCTCGCGAAGTACCTGTCTTCGTACACCTCCTCGGCACGACGACGAGCCCGCCCCCAAAGCTCTGCCGCCTCCTTTTTCCAGGAGGCATCATGGGCTTCACAGGCCGCCTGGTACCTGGCTTCCTCCTCCGCCATTTCCTTCTTGAACGCAACTTGCCTAGCTTTCTCAGCCGGCAGCAGCGACTTCCACAGACAAAGATTGTACTGGCCCCAAAACCAATCCAAAGTTGGGGGGTCCGGCGTAACCTCGTCAGGCAGCGCGTAGGGGTCCACGTCACCGCTAATCGAGTGAGCGTCCTCGGGGGGCGGTGACACCTCGTCGGCGCGTGGGTAGACCGGTGGCGTCATGGCATAGATTTGAGAGAGAGAGAGAGAGGGCGAGTGAGGGGAGGATGTAGATGATAATGCAGGCGGGACGACATGAGCAAGGTAGTATTTATTGGCGGCCGGAATCTAGATCGACGGGGACAGTACACACGCCGGTCGCCAGAATTTACGAGTACTGTAGTTTGAATTACACACAATTCCCACCGCAAATCCGTGTGTGAACATAATAGCTGACAGTTTCCAATACAGAACCGTGTCTAATTAATGATCCCCGCCAATCATCTACCAAACCTCGAGCCGCGAGATAGAGTGCCAACCGTGTGGGGGCCGGTTGTCTTGCCAGATATTTACATTTTCTTTTTTGGACACCAGATATTTACATCGTCTGATGATTTTTTAACTCGCACACAAGTACATAAAAATATGATTTTTCAAACCGTTTAGGTTAGGCGTTGGATGTAGATGTAGTCCAAATTTGAATTACGTCATTAAATGGTTAGAAAATCACTTAAATGTTTTTAAAAGGTCAAATGACCCCAGAACATTTCCAATTTTTCACATGACAGTTGTATTAGTGCACGTTAAACATAGGAAAAAAATTGAAGGCCGTAAGAGGAAGCTATCTCCCGTTCGTCAGCAAACATGCATTGTTCCCTCTCGGAACCACCAACTTCTAGTGAGTTGCTCCGGTTTGTGAGGGGTGTGTGTCCAAACTTTCGTCAAACAGGCCAATTTTTTTACCACATCATCTTGGTGGCATGACATTAAATCAAGCAAGGTTTCATGTTTTTCTGATCATTTTTTAGTTTTTTGGAATTAAAATGCCATGGCATGCACTCCATGCATGTGCCCATGCCTTGACACCAATATGTTTGAAAATTCTTTCGAATTTACTTCACGTGGAATTAACTCGCACACAAGTACACAAAAATATGATTTTTCAAACCATTTTGGTTAGGCGTTGCATGTAGATATAGTTCAAATTTGAATTACGGTCATTAAATGGTTAGAAAATCACTTAAATGTCTTTAGAAGGTCAAGCGACCCCTGAAATTTACCAAATTTTCACATGACAGTTGTATTAGTGCACGTTAATCGTAGGAGAAAATTTGAAGGCCATAAGAGGAAGTATCACCCGTTCGTCATCAAACATGCATTGTTCCCTCTCGGAACCACGAACCTTCTAGCGAGTTGTTCCGGTTTGTGAGGGGCCTGTGTCCAAACGTTCGTCAAACATGCCAACTTGTTTACCACATCATCTTAGTGGCATGACATTACATCAACCAAGGTTTCATGTTTTTCTGATCATTTTTCTATTTTTTTAATTAAAATGCCATGTCACTCCCTGCATACGTATGCATGTGTCCATGTCGTGAGACCAATACGTTTGAAAATTCCTTCTAATTTACTGCACATGGAATTAACTCGCACACAAGTTCACATATATGATTTTTCAAATCGTTTTGGTTAGGTCTTGCATGTAGATGTAGTTCAAATTTGAATTACGGTCATTAAATGGTTAGAAAATCACCTAAATGTCTTTGAAAGGTAAAATGACCCCTAGAATTTTCCGAAATTTTACATCACAGTTGTAGTAGTGCACATTAGACATTGAAAAAATTTCAAGGCCCTAAGAGGAAGCTATCTCCCGTTCGTCATCAAACATGCATTGTTCCCTCTTAGAACGACGAACCTTCTAGCGAGTTGCTCTGGTCTGTGAGGGGTGTGTGTCCAAACTTTCGTCAAACATGCCAATTTCTATACCACATCATCATGGTGGCATGACATTAAATCAAGCTAGGTTTCATGTTTTTCTGATCATTTTTTAATTTTTTGGAATTAAAATGCCATGGCATGCACTCCATGCATGTGCCCATGCCTTGACACCAATATGTTTGAAAATTCCTTCGAATTTACTACACATGGAATTAACTCTCACACAAGTACACAAAAATGTGATTTTTGAAATCGCTATGGTTAGGCGTTGCATGTAGATGTAGTTCAAATTTGAATTACGGTCATTAAATGGTTAGAAAATCACTTAAATGTGTTTAAAAGGTCAAATGACCCCTGAATTTACCAAATTTTCACATGACAGTTGTATTAGTGCACGTTAAACGTAGGAAAAAAAATTGAAGCCGTACCAGGAAGCTATCTCCCGTCCGTCAACAAACATGCAATGTTCCCTCTCGGAACCACGAACTTCTAGTGAGTTGCTCCGGTTTGTGAGGGGTGTGTGTCCAAACTTTCGTCAAACATGCCAATTTTTTTACCACATAATCTTGGTGGCACGACATTAAATCAATCGGGGTTTCATGTTTTTCTGATCATTTTTTTATTTTTTTTGGAATTAAAATGCCATGGCATGCACTCCATGCATGTGCCCATGCCTTGACACCAATATGTTTGAAAATTCATTCGAATTTACTGCACATGGAATTAACTCGCAGACAAGTACACAAAAATATGATTTTTCAAACCATTTTGGTTAGGCGTTGCATGTAGATGTAGTTCAAATTTAAATTACGGTCATTAAATGGTTAGAAAATCACTTAAATGTCTTTAGAAGGTCAAGTGATCCCTGAAATTTACCAAATTTTCACATGACAGTTGTATTAGTGCACGTTAAATGTAGGATAAAATTTGAAGGCCGTAAGAGGAAGCTATCTCCCGTTCGTCATCAAACATTCATTGTTCCCTCTCGGAACCATGAACCTTCTAGCGAGTTGGTCCGGTTTGTGAGGGGTGTGTGTCCAAACTTTCGTCAAACATGCCAATTTCTTTACCAATTCATCTTGCTGGCATGACATTAAATCAAGCTAGGTTTCATGTTTTTCTGATCATTTTTTAATTTTTTGGAATTAAAATGCCATGGCATGCACTCCATGCATCTGGCCATGCCTTGACACCAATATGTTTGAAAATTCCTTCTAATTTACTACACATGGAATTAACTCGCACACAAGTATACAAAAATATGATTTTTGAAATCGTTATGGTTAGGCGTTGCATGTAGATGTAGTTTAAATTTGAATTACGGTCATTAAATGGTTAGAAATCACATAAATGTCTTTAAAAGCTCAAATGACCCCTGAATTTACCAAATTTTCACATGACAGTTGTATTAGTGCACGTTAAACGTAGGAAAAAATTTGAAGCCGTAACAGGAAGCTATCTCCCGTCTGTCTACAAACTTGCAATGTTCCCTCTCGGAACCACGAACTTCTAGTGAGTTGCTCCGGTTTGTGAGGGGTGTGTGTCCAAACTTTCGTCAAACATGCCAATTTTTTTACCACATAATCTTGGTGGCATGACATTAAATCAAGCAAGGTTTCATGTTTTTCTGATCATTTTTTTTATTTTTTTTGGAATTAAAATGCCATGGCATGCACTCCATGCATGTGCCCATGCCTTGACACCAATATGTTTGAAAATTCCTTCGAATTTACTACACATGGAATTAACTCTCACACAATTACACAAAAATGTGATTTTTGAAATCGCTATGGTTAGGCGTTGCATGTAGATGTAGTTCAAATTTGAATTACGGTCATTAAATGGTTAGAAAATCACTTAAATGTCTTTAGAAGGTCAAGCGACCCCTGAAATTTACCAAATTTTCACATGACAGTTGTATTAGTGCACGTTAAAAGTAGGAGAAAATTTGAAGGCCGTAAGAGGAATCTATCACCCATTCTTCATCAAACATGCATTGTTCCCTCTCGGAACCACGAACCTTCTAGCGAGATGCTCCGGTTTGTGAGGGGCGTGTGTCCAAACGTTCGTCAAACATGCCAACTTGTTTACCACATCATCTTGGTGGCATGACATTACATCAACCAAGGTTTCATGTTTTTCTGATCATTTTTCTATTTTTTTAATTAAAATGCCATGTCACTCCATGCATATGTATGCATGTGTCCATGTCGTGAGACCAATATGTTTGAAAATTCCTTCTAATTTACTACACATGGAATTAACTCACACACAAGTACACATATATGATTTTTCAAACCGTTTTGGTTAGGTGTTGCATGTAGATGTACTTCAAATTTGAATTACGGTCATTAAATGGTTAGAAAATCACCTAAATGTCTTTGAAAGGTAAAATGACCCCTAGAATTTTCCAAAATTTTACATTACAGTTGTAGTAGTGCACGTTAGACATTGAAAAAATTTCAAGGCCCTAAGACGAAGCTATCTCCCGTTCGTCATCAAACATGCATTGTTCCCTCTCAGAACCACGAACCTTCTAGCGAGTTGCTCCAGTTTGTGAGGGGTGTGTGTCCAAACTTTCGTCAAATATGCCAATTTCTTTACCAGATCATGTTGGTGGCATGACATTAAATCAAGCTAGGTTTCATGTTTTTCTGATCATTTTTAAATTTTTTGGAATTAAAATGCCATGGCATGCACTCCATGCATGTGCCCATGCCTTGACACCAATATGTTTGAAAATTCCTTCGAATTTACTACACATCGAAATAACTCTCACACAAGTACACAAAAATGTGATTTTTGAAATCGCTATGGTTAGGCGTTGCATCTAGATGTAGTTCAAATTTGAATTACGGTCATTAAATGGTTAGAAAATCACTTAAATGTCTTTAAAAGGTCAAATGACCCCTGAAATTTACCAAATTTTCACATGACAGTTGTATTAGTGAAGGTTAAACGTAGGAAAAAAAATTTGAAGGCCGTAAGAGGAAGCTATCTCCCCTCCGTCAGCAAACATGCATTGTTCCCTCTCGGAACCATGAAATTCTACTGAGTTGCTCCGGTTTGTGAGGGGTGTGTGTCCAAACTTTAGTCAAACAGGCCAATTTTTTTACCACATCATCTTGGCGGCATGACATTAAATCAAGCAAGGTTTCATGTTTTTCTTATCATTTTTATTTGTTTGGAATTAAAATGCCATGGCATGATCTTCATGCATGTGCCCATGCCTTGACACCAATATGTTTGAAAATTCATTCGAATTTACTGCACATGGAATAACTCGCACACAAGTACACAAAAATATGATTTTTCAAACCATTTTGGTTAGGCGTTGCATGTAGATGTAGTTAAAATTTGAATTACGGTCATTAAATGGTTAGAAATTCACTTAAATTTCTTTTGAAGGTCAAGTGACCACTGAAAATTACCAAATATTCACATGACAGTTGTATTAGTGCATGTTAAACGTACGAAAAAATTTGAAGGCCGTAAGAGGAAGCTATCTCCCGTTCGTCATCAAACATGCATTGTTCCCTCTCGGAACCACGAACCATGTAGCGAGTTGCTCCTGTTTGTGAGGGGCGTGTGTCCAAACGTTCGTCAAACATGCCAACTTGTTTACCACATCATCTTCGTGGCATGACATTACATCAACCAAGGTTTCATGTGTTTCTGATCATTTTTATATTTTTTAATTAAAATGCCATGTCACTCCATGCATACGTATGCATGTGTCCATGTCATGAGACCAATATGTTTGAAAATTCCTTCTAATTTATTGCACATGCAATTAACTCGCACACAAGTACACATATATGATTTTTCAAAATGTTTTGGTTTGGCGTTGCATGTAGATGTAGTTCAAATTTGAATTACAGTCATTAAATGGTTAGAAAATCACTTACATGTCTTTAAAAGGTCAAATGACCCCTAGAATTTTCCAAAATTTCACATTACAGTTGTAGTAGTGCATGTTAGACGTAGAAAAATTTCAAGGCCGTAAGAGGAAGCTATCTCCCGTTCGTCATCAAACATGCATTCTTCCCTCTCGGAACCATGAACCTTCTAGCGAGTTGCTCCGGTTTGCGAGGGGTGTGTGTCCAAACTTTTGTCAAACATGCCAATTTCTTTACCACTTCATCTTATTGGCATGACATTACATCAACCAAGGTTTCATGTGTTTCTGATTTTTTTTGGAATTAAAATGCCATGCCACTCCATGCATATGTGTCCATGTCCTGATACAAATATGTTTGAAAATTCCTTCTAGTTTACTGCACATGGATTTAACTCGCACACAAGTACAGAAATATGATTTTTCAAACAATTTCGGTTACGCTTTGCATGTAGATGTAGTTCAAATTTGAATTACGGTCATTAAATGGCTAGAAAATCACTTAATTGTCTTTAGAAGGTCAAATGCCCCCTAGAATTTTCAAAAATTTCACATTACAGTTGTAGTAGTGCACGTTAGACATAGAAAAAATTTAAAGGCTGTAAGAGGACGCTATCTCCCATTCGTCATCAAACATGCATTGTTCCCTCTCGGAACCACGTGCCTTCTTGTGAGTTGCTCCAGTTTATGAGGGTGTGTGTCCAAACTTCGATCAAACATGCCAATTTTTTTACCACATCGTCTTGGTGGCATAACATTACATCAGCCTTCATGTGTTTCTGTGTAATTACTGAAATTCCTTGATTCAATAAGTCTGGTCTGTCTGCTAGATGCTCTTTTGTGTGCCCAAATTAGCAAGCGATGTTAAATTATGCAATTACGTACCCAGGGAAATTTTCAGCAAATTTTGAATTACCATACTCATCCCATGCGCGTAAAGCAGAAAAATCATTTGCGATGCACACAATCGTTCAAAGTGAATGGTCCGGCGGCACTGTGCGCGTTCAAATTGAATGTGCCCATGCCTTGAGACCAAAATTTGAATTATCAAACTCATCCCATGCGCGTAAAGCAGAAGAATCGTTTGCAATGCACACAATCATTCAAAGTGAATGGTCCGGCGGCACCGTGCGCAAAGTTTCCCTCCACATTTCCAAAATTTTGGCCTACCGCCAAAATATCGACCACCGCCCCCCCTTCCCCACCCCCTTTTCTCCCCGACCACAAGTCACATTTCCCCTATTTCCTCCTTCTTTCCTTCCTTGCTAAGCTATAGCCGATTCCTCGCTCTCGCCATCTCGCATGCTACCGCCGGGGTCGCCATGGTATTCTTCAAAGATATCTCCAGCGGTTCCTCCTCCGGCGACTACTCCTTCACCACTTGGGTATGCCTCTCTTCTCTCTCTCGGACTATGACTTGGAATGAAGGATTTTTACTCGGAGGTTGATTTGAGTCGTTTCTTCCTCTTGTAGCTCCCTAAGACCATCAATGGCAACGAATGGAGCGGGGTGGCTGAAGATCTATCTGCTCGTTGTCACCATCAATCTCCATGCGTGAAGCTACTTGCGTTTGATTATGTGGACACTGGGAGGAAGTTTCTGGCATGTGCAAAGAAGGTTAGACCCTCTTCCATTGTCACAAATCATTAGTTAGATGTGATTCAGACACTGTCATGGTCCCAACCCATTCATACCACACCTTCAAACAAACGCATCCTAAGACAGTGTCACAGTTTGTACCTAGTATCTTAAATTGTTGCCATCTCATCAGCGGTGCCATTAGAAAATTATTTGGCACCGCTTTCAGCAGTTTGTGCAGCCAACTTTGGTCCACACATCCGAGCAGACAAGCAGTAAAATACTAAATCTTTATGGCACGAAGGAACTGGCATCAGAGCAACTACATGCTTCCGAGTCCGGGTCCATGACTTTTTTCTCCGCTGCATCGGCTCGCCAGTTCAGGGCACCGGTGTGAGATGTAGCAACAGTTGTCTTTACACCAGTTTTGGCATACATAGTGGACGGCCTTAATGCTATTAGTTCTATGTTACTAAATTTGTGCATGTACACACCTGTTAGTATCAATTTACCTTCCTCAAAAAATGTTCAATTTGTTATTTATTCTACATGAGTAAGAACTTGTAGCCTCGTTGTAGTTAATTATAGCTTCTGATGTTCCAAAATTTGGTTGTTGTCTCAGTACCAGTTATTTAATTTGCACATTGATCTTTTGAGAAGATACGTCATAATTAACATGTTTCTTCAGTTTTTCAAAATAAGCATTGGTGATTTTCTATGTTGCTATAAACCCATTTCCCCTACAATTGTTATTGATCTAGTTTTAAATATTATAGGATGAACGGAAGTGTTTTTACTTGGAGTGGGTTGATCAAGAGTAGCCACAGTCTTTGAAGATGTGCCTAACGAAGCTCTGGAGCATGTATGAGGAAGTGAACACATCTAGGCTTAGAGAAAGTCTTGTCAACGTTGAAGCATATTTCAAGATGCGGGATAAAAAGTTGAAGGTGGAGAATGAGCTCAGATTTTTTTAAAGACTTTGCTAAGATGGTGTTGGTGAAGGAGGAGGCACTTTCGCAGTTAGCCCGTGCAAAACGGGTTCTTACTGAACTCAAAGCAGAGGTGGATAAGATGAGCCTGGATGATCTCGATTAGGGAAATGAATAAATTGTTCTTATGAAGTTGAACTAGCTATATGTTGTACTGTGATGTTTTCATGTAGCTACCGTACTGTGATGTTATAAATATATTTATGCGCCTGATATGAAATTGGCAAACAATTGTTCGATATGAAATGTGAATTTGCGTAATACTGGAATTTTTAATTGTAAACTAATAATCCTGCTAAATGTGTCATGGACCTTTGCAAACGGTTCTAGCAGTAAAAGCGGTTGCGATGGATAGCCCAATGCCACATAGTTTTCTTCATCAAATCATGTGTGATATAGTTGATAAAAGCAAACAGTTAACCAAGGAAGACCGTGTGTGATAGTTACACCTTTCACACACGAGCCTACACATAAAACTGAGTGGGATTTACGTCCGAACAGAAACGTTTTCCCTGGATTGACTATGTGGGATGTACATAAGAACGAAAACGTATTCCTTGGATTGACTGTGTGTGATATACATACGAACAGAAATGTTTTTCTAGGATTCACCGTGTGGGATGTACATACCTACGGAAATGATTTTCTTGGATTACCGTGTGGGATGTACATACCTAGGGAAATGATTTCTGGGATTCACCGTGTGCGATGTACATACCTACGGAAATGATTTCTGGGATTCACCATATGGGATGTACATACCTACGGAAATGATTGGGTTTCGATGCCTCGCCCGATCGCACACGGCCCCAGCCTGGGTCCTAGGAGGGCCTATTCCCGATGATTTCTAGGTCATGTGGGAAGGACACCCTATCGCACACACTCACTTGGCGACGGTTCCAAATTCCATCGTGGAAAGGGGTAAAAAAACGTTTGTTTAGGACCGACGCGCACCAGTGCATGGTTATTATGGCCTAGTTTTAAAAAATAGGTTATTGCAGCCACTAGCAAACCACGGAAAAAGAACTGCACTATCTACAAGCAAACAAAACAACAAGGAAATAAATAAGAAGCAACTTACACTAGGCTATCACGACTATTACACATATTACATCCACTAGGCATCAAAGTTCGCCACCAGTGCAAATATAGGGAACAAACCAGCATATCACATACACTGGTTGTCAAAGTTGGTGACCAGTGTAAATAAACGATGTGGGAAAACAAGTCCAGAGCTGAAACCACTTCAGAAGAGCTCAAGAAACAATATCCTGGGTACCCATAATGCTGGCAAGATGCTTAGCAAGATTATTAACTTTCTCTTGTTTGGCGCTTAAATCCTCCAGCGCTTGTTGTTGCACCAGAAAGTATGCATATGAATTTTGCAGGGACTTCCTCAGTCCTTCGGCTTCCTGTCACAAAACATCTGATCGATGTCTTTCAACTTGAAGTTGAGATTCAAGAAGCCGAACTGATTGAGGCAGCGAATTCGAAGAGCTGGTGCCAGTAGTAGTGGCCAGTAACTCGAACACTACATCAAGACAAGACTTTGGGGTTGTCCAAGTGTCTTCAATATAGTTTTTATCAGCTTTCTTGGAGAGCAACAGGGATGTCTCACTATCTTGAACCTTATATGCATTACTTCCTTTACCATTGCATAATGGGGTACTCTTCTCCAATATTTTGTTCGCATTCTAAAAGAGAGACAAATAGACACATCACAGGTTTACCATGTTGTATATGAAACTCATTTTCGTAAACAAGCTCACTAGTAAGGTGGACAGGATAACAACATGAAACAAACATATATCTATGTAGTATGGTCACTGTATGGTCTATATCATTCTAGTTTATGTTCCCAAATCAAGATAGTGATAGTTCAAATCATATATATTTATGACAAAGCAGCATAGGTAGAATATAAGTGTGGGAAACTACACAGCAATAACAACACTTGTAATATGCATGGCATGAGAACATAACTGTTTATTCCTTTGAAACTAAAATCAACATAGAGCAAGTTACAACAGCAAACACGTTAAAGAAACAGGTTTAAAACATACCTGTTGCGCCATTGGAGTTTCAATTGCATCCTTCAAATTTGAAATTAGTTGGTATGAGTAAATACAGTGATCCAAGAGCAAAGGACTAGGAACTATAGCTACGGAACCTGACCTGGGAACAATTATTCGTCTCCTTTAAGCGTTGACTTGGGTTTCGGAGTGGTGGTCCTCATGCTTTGGGCATTGCAGTTGCCTTAATAACTGCCCGTGTTTGGGTGCTCTGTGGTGGAGACGGTGCTGTATCAACTGGAACTGGGTTACTATCTACTGGGGTTGGGGTTAGAAGGGGTGTAGCAGGTTCTCTGTCCAACTTGGTAGGGGTACAATCTGCATGCGTCTGGGTTATGTGTGGTGGGGCTGGTTCTTGGGCAAGTACAACCGTGGTTCTATCTGCATCGACAAGTAGCACGATCTTTTCTGAAGATCGTGTTTTTACTCCCATAGATACTGTCATCACCCCCTCCAATTCAAATGGTTGATAAACAAGAAAAGTAATTAAATGTACAAACATTGTAAGATAGACAGGTGCAATGGATAGTAGGGAAGAAAACATGGCATGAAATAACTCACATTTATGTTGTCTAACCAAGCAGGATAGCATGACATAATTTCACATATATGATGGCTAATTAAACGGGATAGCATGACACAATTTCACATGTATGATGGCTAACTAAACAGGATAGAATGACATACTTCAAAATATGATGACTATGTAAACAGGATGACATGATATAACTATACAATGTGTCTATTAAAGTGGTTGGCATGCCATAATTCGCAAACATGCTATTGATGGAAGTATGATGGCATGATATAATTCACGGATAGAATGACATAATTCAAAATATAATGACTATGTAAACAAGATGAGATGATGTAACTATAGTATGTCTTTAGAAAATGGGTTGGCATGCCATAATTCCGATACATGTTGTCTATGTAAACATCATGGCATGATATAATTCAAATATATGATTTATATACTAAGCATGTGAGCAGAGGGCAATCGCATATATGATGTGTCAACTAAGGAGATGGCATTCAATATTGTGTATATGATGTAAAAACTAAGCATTGCAAGACAACATATGCATGATATGAGTAATATAACCTTGCCAAGTTTGAGCATACACCTCAAGGGGAAAATAGGAGTAGTCATCTGCCTCTGAATCCTCCTCTGAGGAGCTATCTGTAACCAGCAAGATATCTGCTTTAGCAGGTAGCATTGTCTGCTCTGAAGACCTTGTTTTCACTCCAGATTTCTCCATCACCAATTCAAATGGCTGATGCACAGGAAGAATAGTTGAATATACAAACATTGTCTACAAATGCAATGAGTAATACAAAAAAGGATGGCATGATATAATTCACATATATGACGCTTGGCTAAACAGCATGGCATTGCATAATTCACATACATAATGCCTTGCAACAAGATAGCATTGCATAATTCACATATATAATGTCTTGCAACAATATGGCATTGCAAAATTCACATACACGGTAATTAGACACTAAATAGGTGGCATTCACACAAATCATGTCTAAACTAAGAAAATGACATGCCAATGCAAGACACCATATGCATGATATGAGCAATATAACCCTGCCAAGTTAGAGCATGCACCTCGGGGGGATAGGACTAGTCATCTGTGTCTGAATCCTCCTCTGAGGAGCTATCCATAACCAGCAAGACATGCGCTTTGCCAGATAGCATTGTCTCCTCTGAAGACCTTGTTTCCACTCCAGATTATTTCATGACCATGTCGAATGGCTGATGCACAGGAAGAGTAATTGAATGTACTAAAATTGTTGACTAATTTAATATGTAATAAAAAAGGATGGCATGATATAATTCACATATGAGATGACTGGCTAACCAGGGTGGGATTGCAAAAAATTCACATATATGATGCCTGACTAAACAAGATGTCATTGCATGATTCACATATATGATGTAGAAACTAACAGATGGCATTCACACAATGCATGTCTAAACTAAGAAGATGACATATTTTATGTATAAAGTAAGCAATGCAAGGAACCATATGCATGATATGACCAACATCAGCATGCCAAGTTAGAGCAAAAGACCTCAGGGGGTAAATAGGAGTGGTTTGCTCCCTCTGAATCCCCCTCTGAACTGTTATCTTCCTCTTGATTATAGTCTGGAATGGGGGGAGGGGGTTGCTTTTGTGGCGACCATGGAGCGATGTCTGCATGAAATTTTATTGCCACGCAAGGCTCGCCTCTTTTGCTCTACATGTTCAGTACCATTGTGTACAATAACTGAAATGCATAGGAATAAAACATAGTGAGATTATGTAAGGAGTGCATACACAAATCCAGAGTGATGGTAGCAAACTATTGATAGACCCAAAACCAATGATAGCAGGCAGATAATAGCTTCATGCCGGGGTTTATGATCCACGGGCACCTATGGGACCGGCGGACCGGGTCCCTTTTGGTTCGGCGGGGGGCGGAGGTCGCTCAAAGAGCAGATCGAGGCGAAGCAAGCGGGCAGTTGGTCGTGCGAGGAGTAAATCGAGGCGAAGCACGCGAGCGATTTACCCAGGTTTGGGCCGCACGAATGCGTAAAACCCTACTCCTGCTTTGTGGATTGGTATTGATTTCTAGCTCGGGAGCGAGCGTGAGTGTGTGGAATTGCTGAACCTCGCGAGAACTCTCGAGATGGCCGACCCCCCTCTACGTTGCCCCGGGCCTCCTTTTATATGCTCAAGGGGTTACCGACATAGGGCAACGGAGGGCAAAAGTGGAAAAGGTGCCGTGGATAGGCACAGCTAGGTGCTGTAGTAGGCACAGCTAGCTGCTACAGTGCTATCATACCTAACCCTGACGGCAGGGGACAAGGTCATTAAATGCCCGTCCGTGTCGCCTAGACAGCACCGAGAGGGACCGCTAGGGACGCCACCGTCTTGCCACGATGGTTGTCTTGTCAGCGCCTGCGTGCCACCGCACGCCCCTAGCTGCACAGCCTCCTGCCACGTGCGCTCGGGAGGGGCCCCGGAGTGACACGTGGGTGGATGTGCTGGAGCGCGGGCGTGGAGTGGGGGCTTGCCGCGGCAAGCGCCTTGCCGCGGCCGCCGACTCGTCGCTCCCGGGAGCTTGTTGCTCACCGGGCCTTGCCGGGGTGCGTAGCGCGCCGCGGCAAGTTCCTTGGAATGCCTTGGATGGCCTTCCCGGCAAGCGCCTCTTGCCGGGGCCTTGGGACGCTTCTGATGGCCTTCCCGGCAAGCTCCTCTTGCCGGGGCCTTGCCTTCTTCCCGGCAAGCTCCTCTTGCCGGGGTCTTATCTTGAGTACTTTGTTCTTGAATGGTCTTCAAAGGGACCACGGAGGTTCTTGGCGGTGACCTGGCAGGCCTTGCCGCGGGACGCTGCGACTGCCCGTGCACAAGTTCAGGGTACTAAGGGTACCCCTACTTTAGTACACCGACAGGAGCCCCCGGGCCTGGGCCAGACACGGTGCCGAGCGCTGTTGGGCCAGGCCCAAAACAGTGCACGGGCACGCGCGGCCTAGGTCACGCCGAATATCTCTCCGCTTCTATCGCGCATGCTCGGAACGGCGCGCGTCAAACGCGGCGTCGTGGGTGACGCGAGTGGCGCGCGCGCGTGGGGCTGAGCCCCGCGAGCATGCGTCAAGCCATGATGAAGGGGAATGGCCCACGCCCTCTTCTCCAAACGGAGGTAGGCGTGGGGGCATGGCGCATTTACTGGACGGGGCCGGTGCGCGGTTTCCGAAGCGCCCACTCCCCGAGATCACGGAGTAGGGCGAGGCCGCCCCATCCGTCGCCTCAGTTCTGCATCTCCGCCACGCGGCTCCCATGCACTTGGGATCGCGGACGGCGGGAGCGGGAACCTGGGCCGTTGCGAGCAGAGGGGGCGGGTCGGCCCGCCTCCCTGCTCTTCCTGTGCCTTGATTCGCTGAGAGGGGCGGCTGGGCTCCCACTTCGCTCCTTTATAAGGAGTGGGAAGGGAGCACCGAAGCCTGCACTCTCCCGTCTCCTCCTTTCTTCAGCTTCTGCTCCCCTTTCTCTCATTCGCCATGGAGAAAGGTAATCCTGGACCTTCATCGGTGGTGGCGAGGGTCGCCGCCAGACAGCGCACCCTCCCCTTTTCCTCGCTCGTGGTGGCAGAGCCAGCCATAAGGGTAAGAGGGAGGGGGCGAGGTCGTGGACGAGGTCGAGGACGAGGTCGAGGACGAGGTCGAGGCGCTCGGGGAAGAGGCGGACGGGGCGACGCGCCAGCTTCGCCCCCGCCGGCGGCTCCTCCCCCCGCGGCGGTCCATATATGGGACAACCCTTGCGAGTTCTTCGTCAAGCTGCGCCGGGCGCCTCATCGTCGCCTCCGGCTTCCAGCTCCGTTCGCGAGCGCGATGGAGTCGGACCCGCCCGAAACTCTTCCATTTTAAGCTGGTGGAGGGCGATCTCCTCTCCGTCAAGGTCTTCGGGTGCTTCGGCACCCTGGCGAAGTGCTGCGTGGACAGCTCCTCCGATAGTGAAGGCACCTCCTCGAGCGAGAGTGACGAGGAGGAGAGCGGCAGTGATGGTGAGGGTGGCGGGCGGCAGGACGGCGGCTCCGACTAGGTGTCGGGCGCCGTCTCGTGCGGCACCGGCGACCCTATCATCCGCGGCGCCGGCTTCTTGAACTCCCCGGGGGCGTCTCCTTGGGCGGCTGGCGTAGGGAGGTCGCGGAAGGGGAAGAGGGCTGGCGATAACGCCGTCAGGTCGGAATACGAGGGCGTGGTGCCCTCGACAGCGTGCTGACGTCCTGCCGCCCCTCCTTCGCACCCTTCTCCCAGCGTCGCCATCACCGTCCGGCCCCCGGGATGTTCTCTTGGTGTCTTCTGGCACCTGTAGCTCGCCTTGGCGCCCCTTTTCCCTTTTCGCCTGCTTGTTCTACCTCCTGAAGAGAGGGACAGGAAAAGGATTACGGGCACCTTATCTTTTTAATTGTAAGCCCTCGGGCCTTAGCTGTATCTTGTAATCCTCTCTTTCATGTTTTTCATCCTCTATGGACTGTACCTGCATGGGATGTTTTTAATGAAAAGGGGAAGTTTGCCGGGTTATTTGCCTCGCGGGTTGAACCCACGCCAAGGAACAGATCCTTGGTGTCTCTCGGACAGACGTCCCCGGCAACAGGCCCTGCCGCCTTCCCACGTCGCTCGACCTTTCTCGCGCCTTTGACGGAGGCGGGAACGAGGTGGGTGCGGCCTCCCCGTTTCATCCCTTCGCTGTCGCGGCTACGACCAAACTTGGCCCCGGGAACGCGCTCCAGGGCCTAGAGTCGGGGGAGCACGGCAGTTTTTGGGAAGAAACGCGGTTTCACATTCCCCAGTCCATAGGAGGATGCATGAAGAGGGATGAAAGACTTATCTGATATTGCAGCCCCCGGCAACTCTGGCTTGCCGGGGGTGACATTTTGGCATCCGCAGCCCCCGGCGTTCTTGCCGGGGCCCAGGTGCCGGCGTGCCCTTCTTCTCCTTTTCGTCTCCAGGTGGTCTGGCCAGGACGTGCGAGCCCTGCGAACGAAGGAAAAGCAAAGGGACGGACACTCGACCTCTAAGCTAGGGGTTAGCCGCTGTTAGGGACTATCGACCCTAACCAAGGACGAGACTCAGACTCAATCTAGCATGCATGCTATAGCCCCCGGGGTATGCAGGGCCTCATTTACTGGTGCTCAGGGTCTGCGCCTGGCTCTGTACAGAGGATCACATGCAACAGCGGCAAGACTCGTACAGAAAGGTGGTTGCCGGACGGGGTCCGACAACCGCGCCTTACGGGTAAAACTTATGAAGATGCTCGATGTTCCAGGAGTTGCTCACTGGAATGCCATCTTCGGTCTCAAGGCGGACAGCGCCAGGCCTTGTGACTCGTTTCACCCGGTAAGAGCCTTCCCACTTCGGCGTCAACTTGTTGGAATTCTTGGCCGACTGAACGCGCCGAAGAACAAGGTCGCCTTCCTCGAAACTCCTGGCACTGACTCTGCGGCTATGGTAGCGGCGCAGAGCTTGCTGGTAGTGAGCAGCTCGCACAGCAGCCTGGAGACGATCTTCCTCAAGGAGCAGCGCGTCATCTTGCCGCAGCCGCTCTTGCTCAAGCTCATCGTAAGCGAGCACTCGAGGTGACCCGTATACGAGTTCCGTGGGGGTAACTGCCTCTGCTCCATAGACTAGAGCAAAGGGTGTCTGTCCAGTGGCTCGATTTGGCGTCGTTCTGATCGACCAAAGAACCACCGGTAGCTCCTCGATCCAGTTTCTTCCGCACTTGCGCAGCCTGTCGAAAGTTCTGGTCTTGAGCTCGCGTAGCACCTCAGCATTTGCCCTCTCCGCTTGACCGTTGCTCCTTGGGTGAGCAACAGAAGCGAAGCAGACTTTGGCACCGAGATCTTGGATGTACTGCATGAAGGTGTGGCTTGTAAATTGTGTGCCGTTGTCGGTGATTATCCGGTTAGGGATCCCGAAGCGGCAAACAATCGACTTGAAGAACTTGACGGCTGACTGTGCGGTCACCTTCCTCACTGGTTCCACTTCCGGCCACTTTGTGAACTTGTCGACTGCGACGTACAAGTACTCAAAGCCCCCGACAGCTCGGGGGAAGGGGCCGAGGATGTCGAGCCCCCAGACCGAAAATGGCCAGGATAAAGGGATCGTCTAGAGAGCTTGAGCTGGCTGGTGTATCTGCTTGGAATGGAACTGGCACGCTTCACACTTGGTTACTTGTGCAGTTGCATCCTGGAGGGCTGTTGGCCAGAAGAAACCTTGCCGGAATGCTTTGCCGACGAGTGCTCTTGCGCCAATGTGGTGACCACATATGCCTCCGTGTATGTCTGCCAACAGCTTCTGTCCGTCTTCCCGGGGAATGCACCTCAATTTCACACCGTTGAGTCTTCTTCTGTACAGCGTCTTGTCGACGAACTGGTACATACTTGACTGGCGGGCTACTCTTTCGGCTTCTTCTTGCTCTTCGGGAAGTTCTCCTGTCTGAAGGAAACGGACAATCTGCTGCGCCCATGTTGGAGCCTGTGGCTCGACAACAAGGACTAAAGGCAACTCTGCTGCTGCGGGAACGTCCGCTTCTACGGCGAGAAGCTGTGTCTCTGCCGGAGCTTGACGTTCCGCGACAAGCTTGCCGGGAGCTTCAGCTTCAACGGAACAAACCCTAGGGCTTGCCGGAGCATCTGGCTCACCGGCGCTCTTGGCGTTGATCTTGGAGGTTGCTGCGGGAATATCTGCTTCTACGGCGAGAAGCTGTGTCTCTGCCGGAGCGTGACATCCCGCGACAAACTTGCCGGGAGCTTCTGCTTCAACGGAACAAACCCTGGGGTTTGCCGGAGCATCTCGCTCCTCAGCGCCTTCGGTGTTGATCTTGGGGACCTTCTTGGCGGCGGCTTCGGGAAGCTCTGCCGGCAGGTAGTCACCAGGAATCAACTTCCTCTTCTTGCTTTGTCCAGTTGATGGTGTTACGGACGGTTGAGTCAGCTTGAGCACAAAGGTCCCTGGTTCTACAGGTAACTTAAGTGCGGCGCACTTTGACAGGCCATCAGCAATGGCGTTCTGAGTTCTCGGAACGTGCTCCATTTGCAGGCCGTCAAAGCGCTCTTCTAGCTTTCTCACTTCGTCGACGTAAGCTTCCATCAACGGACTCTGATAATTCTTGTTTACTTGGCGGACGACAAGCTGTGAGTCACCCCTGACAATGAGCTTCTTAATCCCAAGGTCCGCCGCGATCCTGAGACCGACAAGCAATCCCTCATACTCTGCAGTATTGTTTGTAGCTTGCTCCTTGGGAAAGTGCATCTGGACTATCTACTTGAGGTGCTCTCCGGTGGGCGCGATAAGCAGCACACCAGCGCCGGCGCCTTGCAGCAAGAAAGCACCATCAAAGTACATCAGCCACTCTTTGCTTGCTTCTTTGTCGGGGATGCTCGTCTCCGGGATTTCTTCGTCCGGATTTGGCGTCCATTCCGCTATGAATTCTGCCAATGCTCTGCTCTCGATAGTTGAAGTGCTTTCAAACTTGAGACCAAAGCTTGACAGTTCCAGTGCCCACTCAACAATCCTGCCTGTCGCTTCAGGATTCTGCAGTATCCTCTTCAGTGGAAAGCGAGTGACCACTGTGATCTCATGTGCTTGGAAGTAATGGCGCAGCTTTCTCGAGGCCATGAGAAGGCCGAAAAGCAGTTTCTGCACACCAGAGTACCTTGACCTAGCCCCCTGCAAGAGGGAACTGACAAAGTAAACTGGGCGCTGCACCGTTTTCTTCCGTATCTCCTCGTGTATCAGCACGGGTTCATCTTTGTCGGGACCGGAGCTTGTCGGGGAAGCGCCCTGCTTGTCGCTGGATGCGCTTGCCGCGGTTGCTGGCTCCTCATCCGCCTCCCTCTCTGCCACTAACGCAGCACTAACCACTTGATTGGTTGCCGCTATGTACAGCAGCAACTTCTCTTGTGGCTTAGGCGCGACAAGTATTGGAGGGGAGGACAGGTATCTCTTCAGGTCTTGCAGCGCAGCCTCCGCTTCCGGAGTCCATTTCATCAGACCTGCCTTTTTCAATAATTTGAAAAATGGCAAGGCGCGCTCGGCAGACCGAGAGATGAACCTGCTGAGAGCAGCCACGCAACCGGCAAGTTTCTGTACATCCTTGATGCGCTTCGGTGCTTCAATCTGCTCAATGGCCTTGATCTTGTCGGGATTGGCTTCAACCCCCCGCTGAGACACGAAGAACCCCAGAAGCTTGCCGGAGGGAACTCCAAACACACACTTCTCTGGGTTGAGCTTGAGGCTGATCTTGCGCAGATTTGCAAAAGTCTCGTCCAAGTCTTGGATCAGGGTTGCTCTGTCCTTGCTCTTGACCACTATATCATCCATGTATGCTTCCACATTTCTGTGTATTTGTGACTCAAGAGCAATATGGACTACTCTTGCAAATGTCGAACCAGCATTCTTTAATCCAAAAGGCATCCGTATGAAGCAGTACGTGCCACATGGAGTAATAAATGGGGTCTTCTCTTCATCCTCCTCTGCCATGAAGATCTGATGATACCCGGAGTACGCATCAAGAAACGAAAGCAAATCACATCCAGCTGTGGAGTCAACAATCTGGTCAATGCGTGGCAAAGGAAATGGGTCTTTGGGACAAGCTTTGTTAACATCGGTGAAATCGATGCAAAGCCTCCATTTCCCGTTTGCCTTGCGCACGACTACAGGATTGGCCAACCACGTGGGATGGAGCACTCCTCTGACGAGGCCTGCTGCTTCCAGTTTCTTGATTTCCTCCGCAATGAATTCTTGGCGCTCCACCGCCTGCTTCCGGACTTTCTGCTTGACGGGCAGCGCATGAGGACAGACGGCAAGGTGGTGCTAAATCACTTTCCTGGGAACACCGGGGATCAGCACTCCGAAGAGGCGCGCTTGCCGGAGTGGGCACCAGAGCTTTTGCCGGACTTGGTCTTCTTGCCGGTGGAGCTCGATGGTGCGTCCTCGACGGCAGCGCAGCACTCCGAAGAGGCGCGCTTGCCGGAGTGGGCATCAGAGCCTTTGCCGGACTTGGTCTTCTTGCCGGTGGAGCTCGATGGTGCGTCCTCGACGGCAGCGCAGCACTCCGAAGAGGTGCGCTTGCCGGAGTGGGCACCAGAGCCTTTGCCGGACTTGGTCTTCTTGCCGGTGGAGCTCGATGGTGCGTCCTTGACGCAGCGCAAGCACTCCGAAGAGGTGCGCTTGCCGGAGTGGGCATCAGAGCTCTTTGCCGGGCTTTGGTCTCTTCGTTCCCGGGAGCTTCAGCGGCAAGTGGATTGCGTTCTGTCCGTGGCTTGCTGCTTCCCGGTAGATCTTGTCGCACAGATAAGAGCGTCCTTCTTGTTGCCAGGGACAGAAATGACGCTTATCGGGCCTGGCATCTTCAGCACGTTATACGCGTAGTGAGAGGCCGCCATGAACTTGGCGAGTGCTGGACGGCCAAGTATCCCATTGTAAGGCAACGGGTCGGCAACGTCGAACGTGACCCTCTCAGTCCTGAAGTTTAACCCGCTGCCGAATGTTACCGGCAGCGTGACCTTCCCCTTCAGCTTGCTCCTTCCCGGGTTGATTCCTTGGAATGTGCCGGTCTCTTCGAGCTCGCCGTCAGGGATCTGGAGTTTTCGGAGCACAGCGGAGGAGATCAGGTTTAAGCCGGCCCCGCCGTCGACTAGCATCTTGGTGACCTTGAGGTTGCGGATGGTTAGTGAAACCAACATCGGCAGACACCCGACCGCGGTTGTGCGATCAGGGTGGTCCTCAATGTCAAAGATGATAGGCGTGCTGGACCACTTCAGAAGCTTGCGCGATTCGATGGGTGGTTCCGCTGCATTGACTTCCCGCACCCACTGTTTGAGTTGGCGGTGCGAGGTATGCAGGGAAGCACCCCCGTCAACGCACAAGACCTCTGTGGCCTTCTGAAACTCCTGCTCACTGGTCTCACCGTCATCCATGTCTTCATCCCCACCGTCGTCTTCGTCGTTGTCGCGACCGCGGGGAGGTCTGTCTCCTTGCCGCTGCTTGGCCTTGCCGCGGCGTCCTTCCTGGCCGGTGCACTTCTGGCCAGGTTTCTCGGCACCCCCTTGGGCTCTCTCCTTGTCGCGCCGCTCGTACTCAGCCCTCTGTTGCTGGACGAGCTGCTCAACTTTCTTGCAGTTCTGGAGGTCATGGCCCTTGGTGTGGTGAATCTTACAGTATTGCTTGCCGGAGCCGTCCCGCTTGTCGGCGACCGCCACAGCCTGATAGTTGGTGCACGCGGCAACTTCCTTGCCGGAGCTACCAACTGTAGCCTTCGTGGCGTCACCTTCATTGCTGGACTGCTCAACGACCAGCACCTCGCTGTTCTGCTTCTTCCTGTTGTTGCGCCGCCGGCTTCTCTTTGCCGGGGCGGCATCCTCACTGTCAGATCCTCCTACTCCAGTGCTTTCTCCGGGGAATCTCCTCCCCTCCTCAGCGCGTGCACACCTGTCGGCCAGGGCATAAAGCTCGCTGACGTCCCGAATCTTGCACATCGCCAACTCCTCCCGCATCCTGCGGTTACGCATGTTCTGATGGAACGCGCTGATTACCGCGGCAGGGTGGATATTTGGGATGTTGTGGTGTACACGGCTGAACCTCTGGATATACTGGCGCAAGGGCTCCCCTTCCTTCTGGACGAGCAGATGAAGATCGCTCTCTTGGCCATGAGGTTTGTGGCCGCCTGTGAAGGCGCCAACAAACTGATGGCATAGCTCAGCCCAGGAGGATATGGAGTTGTCCGTCAAGTGCATGAGCCAGGACCTGACGTTGGGCTTGAGTACCAATGGGAAGTAGTTGGCAAGGATCTTGTCATCCCGCCCCCCAGCAGCCTGCACCGCGATGGTGTAGATGCTGAGGAACTCCGACGGATGCAACTTGCCGTCGTACTTCTCTGGTACGTCGGGCTTGAAGTTCTTCGTACTGGGCCACTGGACTTGCCGCAGCTCACGAGTGAACGCAGGGCAACCTACCGGGTACGGCAAGTCGCCTGGTTCCCCTGGCGCATGCATGTCGACAGAGGGCCCAGCGCGCTGGTCTGACTGACGTCGCGCTTCTCTCCGGCGCTCGATGCGTGTACGAGCGTCTTCCCGCTGCCGTTCTTGAAGAACTTGTCGTTGGTCGCGACGAGCTCACGGATCCGACGACGCGGTGGAGTCGCTGTCGTGGCGGATCCGGCGGGTCGGCGATCTTGGCCTTCGGGGTGGGGAGTGCATAGTGGTTGCACCCCCACCAGTCTTGTCTCCACCGGTTTGCGCCTGGCTGACTCGCTGCGGCTGCAACGTGCTCGGCTGCCGAGGAGTGTCGCCGTTGGCGAAGCTGATGAGACTCTGGATAGTGGCCCTCCAGTCGTCGATCTTGTCCGCCGCTGGAGGGTAGTCTAGTAGCAGCTGAGCTCATGCCAGAGCTTCCGCTGCGGTGGCGGGCGGCGGTAGCGAACGGTGCGAGGAGCGGGATACGCTCGGACTCCTAACCATGTTAGGAGGAGCAGTATCCCGTCCAGGCGACCGCGTCTCGCTCGCGCCGGCTTGTTGACGCGCATGGTGGTCCTGGGCGCTCTGGGATCCACCAGCTCGATCTTGATCCAGCAAGCGCATGATACCGTGAGTACCATGACGCTGCCGGTCCCGTGCCTCCTGAGATGGGCGCGGTGCATGCACGGACGCCGAGGTCTTGGAGTGCGCCCGGTCGTTGTGGGAGCCGGCCACGCCGCCGATGGGCAGCGCAGCCTTGCCCTGGGACCTGGCAGCACCAAGAGTTCCCTCGTCAGTGCGTGCCCTTCCGCCGGCGCCTGCCCCACCATCCGTTTGCTCCGGCGGCGGGTGGCTCAGCGCGGATGGAGCAGCTGCCTCCGAAACCTTCTTCTTCGGTGGCATGTTGATGAAGATGGTGAAGATCGATGAAGAAGATGAAGATCTAGCCCACAAGAACGCCGGATCTGATTCACACAACTTCGACGCCCCCTACCTGGCGCGCCAGAGATGCCGGGGTTTCTGATCCACGGGCACCTATGGGACCGGCGGACCGGGTCCCTTTTGGTTCGGCGGGGGGCGGAGGTCGCGCAAAGAGCAGATCGAGGCGAAGCAAGCGGGCGGTTGGTCGTGCGAGGAGTAAATCGAGGCGAAGCACGCGAGCGATTTACCCAGGTTCGGGCCGCACGGATGCGTAAAACCCTACTCCTGCTTTGTGGATTGGTATTGATTTCTAGCTCGGGAGCGAGCGTGAGTGTGTGGAATTGCTGAACCTCGCTCGAGCTCTCGAGATGGCCGACCCCCCTCTACGTTGCCCTGGGCCTCCTTTTATATGCTCAAGGGGTTACCGACATAGGGCAACGGAGGGCAAAAGTGGAAAAGGTGATGTGGATAGGCACAGCTAGGTGCTGTAGTAGGCACAGCTAGCTGCTACAGTGCTATCATACCTAACCCTGACGGCAGGGGACAAGGGCATTAAATGCCCGTCTGTGTCGCCTAGACAGCACCGAGAGGGACCGCTAGGGACGCCACCGTCTTGCCACGATGGTTGTCTTGTCAGCGCCTGCGTGCCACCACACGCCCCTAGCTGCACAGCCTCCTGCCACGTGCGCTCGGGAGGGGCCCCGGAGCGACACGTGGGTGGATGTGCTGGAGCGCGGGCATGGAGTGGGGGCTTGCTGCGGCAAGCGCCTTGCCGCGGCCGCCGACTCGTCTCTCCCGGGAGCTTGTTGCTCACCGGGCCTTGCCGGGGCGCGTAGTGTGCCGCGGCAAGTTCCTTGGAATGCCTTGGATGGCCTTCCCGGCAAGCGCCTCTTGCCGGGGCCTTGGGACGCTTCTGATGGCCTTCCCGGCAAGCTCCTCTTGCCGGGGCCTTGCCTTCTTCCCGGCAAGCTCCTCTTGCCGGGGTCTTGTCTTGAGTACTTTGTTCTTGAATGGTCTTCAAAGGGACCACGGAGGTTCTTGGCGGTGACCTGGCAGGCCTTGCCGCGGGACGCTGCGACTGCCCGTGCACAAGTTCGGGGTACTAAGGGTACCCCTACTTTAGTACACCGACACTTCAGTTAAAAAAATACAGATAATGGCCCCTTTAATGTTTGTTTCCACCCAACATGAAACTCATAGTAGACACCCAAGATTAACCAGATAGTAGATAGATAGTATTGACTGCTGCCCCAATATGTACCCCACAACCATTTAAAAACTCAAGTTTGAGCGTTAGTTTGGACCTGACTCGGCGTCTAATTGGTGAAAAGGATGATAAAGTAGCATGTCATAATATTAAGCGACGCATAATGTAAGCAGACATGAAAGAGTGCGACCTCTCTTGCGGACCCGTGTAGTTCTCAGGGTCATCTGCGCAGTTGATGATGGTAATGCAGTTTTTGTGGCTGCGGTGGCGGGGAAGAAGATTTGAGGCGGCGAAAGATAGTATGGAGGGCGGATCTCTACTGTGGTGAACCCTTCTGTCGTTGGAGCAGCTGAGCTGGGGTGGAACACAGCGTAGTAGGAGCGAGACAAACCACACAAGGTTTTCTTTGACACATATCTTAAACAGAAGTAATTCTGTAATGGCTTGTTTGAATTGGAGGATTCTAACAATACAGGGATAGGAAATACACAGGAATAGGATGGGAATGCACGTGCAAAATAGAGAATTTAAAAACACAGGATTTCTACCAATCTAGGTGTTTGGTTCACAAGAATTTGAAGATCACATGATGCAAAGAAGCGTGGTGAGATTAAGTCAAACCACAAGAAAGTGTACGGTTATAATGCTATTATGCTACTATCTCTTAGCCTTGTGCTTCATGAATAGGAATTCGAAAAGGAGGACAAGTGGATATTAAAATTCCTACGGTTTTGCTTTCAAGGAGACACTAAAGGAACAAATCCTGCTGTTTTCCTTTGCTCCATTCCTTTGAACCAAATGCATGAATAATAGTACCATAGGAAACTTTCCAATTCCAATGTTTTTCCTTCACTTTTCCTTTGAAGCACTGGCGATTCTAGTAGGCAGGCTTGAACAGGGAAAATCCTACACTCAAAAAATGTTTTTGTGCTACTTCTACTACTTTGGACCCAGCTCACTGCCCTGCTAGCTCAACTCCCAGGCCCATCTACAAATGCACAGCTCAAACACGCAGAAATAAATAATGATGGCATTCAAGAGAGTCCATCATGGATAGCTAAGTTGCCTGGTACCTCACTGCTTGTCATATAGTAGGAGAAAATAATCATATTTCACATTACTACATGTGCTTAGTGGACAATATATATAACATGTAGAGTAAAAAAGCGATGCAACAAGTGTACAACCTCTTTGGCGAAGCCATGTCGATCTCAATGTGATTGGGTTGGTCGGTGAGGATGCTCCGGCTGATTTGGCTGTCGAAGGAGGGGAAGAAGATCTTAGGCGTCTGGAGATGGAATCGGGGGTACTGATGGAGGTTTCGTCGTTGGAGCAGCTCCGGTGAGTTGTACGAAGGCAAGGCTGAAGTATGACAAGAGAGACAACGTTAACCTGAGTGGAATTCTAATATCAACTCCAATATATGATGTAAAATACATAACCACAAAGTGCTAGATGTAAAATACATCACCCACTCATCTCCGAACTTAACTATCGAAACTGAATTTAACTGTCGACACTGACTTTTACTGTCGAAACTGAATTTTTCGTCGGAACTAAATTTTACTATCGAAACTGAATGCACTAGTAGCAAAAAAGCAGGAGCAGCAGTAGCGCCCGGAGCAGCAGCGCGTGCGAGAGCCGGGGCAGCTGGTCGTGTAGCAGCATCTCGGGTAGCAGCTGCAGGGGCTCAAGCGAGAGCAGGATCTTCTGCTCATGCAGCAGCAGCGCACGCAAGAGTAGAGCAGCAGTGTAAGCAAGAGCAAGAGCGAGAGCAACAACGTGAGCAAGAGCAGACCAGGCAGGGGACCGAGAGCAAGAGCAGAGCAGCAGCGCGAGCGAGAGCCAAAGCAGCAGCAACTCCTACTGATGACGGCGTCACCGCCGAGGGAGTGATGCCATGGAGGAAGTGGCCAGTGACGCTGCCGTGGATGGAGTTGCGCCATGTCGGCTCGGGACCCAGCACCGGCAGCACCGTGAGATCAAATCAAGAAGAAAATGCAGTGATTAGTGTAGAACCTCTTTGGTTGCGCCGATTAGGCCTTAGCTTTATCCGAGGAATCGGTGATGAAGCTGCTCTTCTGGTGGTGCAGGTGAAGACGGCGGTGTGGGAATGGAGGTGGCGCGAAAGGTGAGGGGAACGTTGGGGCAGCTCCTCGGAGGTGGAGGACGGGGTGGCTGAACCTACGGGACGATGAGATCGACGACGGATCCTCATCTAGTGCGATGGATAAGGTACGTCGAGGTGTTGTTGTGGACGACGTCGTCGGGGAAGAGGCTCCGGCTGGGTGGTGGACGGAGGAGGGTGTGGAGCTTCGCTGGTTTTCGAAGCCTCAGTGTACGAATGGGTGGGCGGATGGGATGGGAGGGGGAACCATGTCTTAGGGACGCGCTTGTCCAAAATGTGGGGTAAGTTACAAAAGTACCCCCACCGACTTGAGCTAGGCGGTTCTTTCGGTTCATGGGTATCACGGGCATTTCGTGTGTCGGGATTTTACAGGAGGTGGGATTTTTCGCGCGTGTTGTAGTTTTGGGATAGCAAGGCGTGGGTTGCGATGGAGGGAGTTTCCGGAGCTCAATGAGACAAAGATATATCTTAAAATTTCAGGATAACAAGGCGCGGGTTGAAGAGGCGGGAGTTTCGCAGCACGATAGACAGAGATGCTAGCTTGAAATTTCGGTAGGACAAGCTTAATGTGTATAAAAAAAGACAATTCGCACCTCACTAGAGAGAGCCATGTCCCGTTTTACTATATTACTAGAAATGCATTCAAATACAACAACAACAAAACTAAAAAATCGAGACAACAAACATAACATGTACAGTACCAAATCAATTTGCACTTCCCTCAACAATAAAAAAATCGTGTTGTCTAGCATATGGACTAAATTTGAGTACATTTTCCCTGTTTGAATGGGATTGTACTCGCGTTAGTTATACAACCATCTAAATATTATCTTCACAACACATGACATGAATATAGGACTAGTAAATTCCTATATAAATACGAACTACATGTACATACGATCTCAAATTCAAATATATGTATCCATTTTATAGCAATAGTACATGTATGCTCTAGCTAGATGTTCGGAATCTGAACCATGTATGATACTACCTACAATGTGTTTAACACGCACAACTCAAGCACACAAACACCATTTAGACTTGTAAGGTACACGTGCATTGCACGCATGAGATTTGGCAACCAAATTATGAATAAATAGCACATTATATCATCTATGCTTTGAGTCATATATGCATGATGTAGATGTTCATTTAATTCTTATAGTTCATCTCATTCCAAATCAATTAGTTTTTACAAAAAAAGCCAATCTATTTTAAGATTGATGGAATTGTGCGTTGTAAAGCATAAATTAAAAAACAAATAATGGCAATTCATGTAGAAAAATTTTTGGGCAATTATGGTACGGAAGATTCTAGAACAAAGGAGAAGTGCTTGTGGTTTGAGGTTTGTGCATTATGCTTAAGTTCAACCATGGAGTCTTCTAGATTGTACGTGTGGCAAAATCTGGTGGACTGCTACATGATATCCAATGGCTAGTAGTGCTCAAATTTGCCATCTCTGCACCATCGGATTGGCTTCATCCAAAGACCATCTTTCAAAGTTATTCGCACACTATATAGGGGTAGAGATATAGATATGTGATGCGAAAGCCACCCATCATCTCCAATTTGAATAGTGTGTCCATGCACGGATGCAATGTGGCCAAACGATGCCTGCCATCGGTATCTCAAATTCAAATCAGTCTGACCTTGTTCAATGTGTATACATTATAGCATGCTCGCTTACAAACCACAACGCGCATATCTCAATTATATTCATGCATGCATGGGTTTCAAACATCATGATCTCTTATTCAAATATTTGAATTCAACTTTACATTGATTAGGACCTCACCTAGTCTTTTACACCCACGCAGTCGTCTTCTCTTTATAATTGTACCACTAACTTCCTCTCGTGCATGCATGCACACACACTATGTAGCGACCCGACCTTAGACGGTCAAGTCTCTGTGTATCTGTGCCATCCCTGGATCAGTATGCTGGCACACACAGTACATCAACATATATATCAAAGTGCAATCACATGTATAAATAATGTAAAATTGATATATACCTCATAAGTCTCAGTGGAAACAATCAAACAGGTGTGGAGTCCCATTAACGCCATCGGCAAGTTGAGTGTAGACAGTAACCCTGTATCGTAACTTTTACTCGTCGAAGAAATATCTGCAACATGAGACATTGCAGCCGTGTAGGTCAGTACATTGAATGTACCGGCAAGATCACAATAAGAGAAAGCAGATGATAACCTATTCTATATGCAATATGGCTTTGTGGCTCTGTGTCTGAGGTTTTTGTGTAAAAGCTAATTTTATTTTCCCTACAACAAAGGAATATCGGGATTCTATACTACAGAGTTTTCTATCATGAAATGCTTCCGCCAACCGATGTCCCAAAGCCCAAATCATCATAAGTTGGCCACAATTATGTTATCAGTCCGGTGTTGAGAGTTCCAAGATAGTTCCAAGTCCAGAGGCTCAAATTGTCCGTAAACGGGGACACGGCTAATCGATTAGGTTTTAACCCTCTGCAGAGGTTTGTACATTTTACCCGCAAGATTCGATCCCTCTTTTTACATTCTCGCACTTTAGGGTGTTTGAGAACAAGACGAACGAAACATGGTCTTCTGAAGAGTTCCACTGACCACTGTCCGGTGCTCAGAATCCTATGTAGTTCTACATCTGCTAGCATCGTCCCAGCCAGAGTCACAACTAAGATCAACCAAGCTAGAACCCATAATGACTTGCGGTTGCACGGGTAAGCTTCCAGGCATGAAGTATTCTTCCATCTCTTTGAGTCTGGGTGAAGCTTTCCGCAAGATGTCATGGCGCTTCTCCATGCATCCCGGGTCATCCACTGGTTGCTCAAGGGTGCCCATCTAAACCATCCTTCACCTAGTAGTGTGTATTGAATTCTTGTCTCGAGCCTTGAGGTCCTGAAGATGCAGTCCTTGCAGATGCCATCATGAAGTTGTTGTCATTGACGTAGAGTCCTCCTTCTTCGCACCACTCACGAACACTCACACGAACCCCGTCTACTATAGCGTAGCATTTAAAACTAAACAATGTCCTGGGCTTGGTAGCAGGGTGATGGGTTCCGACCTCATGCATACTACTCAACTACAAGGATTCAATATCACTACTGGAGGGATTGTTGCAAAGATGACACTAAATGCAATAAAACATAGGTACTAAAAGCATGGTCAAAGTGAACTTGCCTGGTATTACTTGATGAAGATAATAATGCTCTCAGACCAATGACTTGGTAGAACTATTCGACACTCCGTTGAAAATCTATATTAAACAGACATATCATTCATATAAGCAAACAAACTAGCAAGCAATTCTGGCACTCATATTAAAATCAACAAGGGATATCAAATAAAACCATGGAAAACTACACAACAAAACTAATAAAGAAAACTTTAAGACATAACACAAAATAGTTTCGTCCTAAGTAAAACCTTAACAACAATTAAAACACTAAACTAATAAATTAACAGAAAACAAAATGTAAACAACTAATTTAACAGAAATTATTTTTCATAAACTTTTAGTAGCAAAAAGAAACACATAAAAAGCTTTTATAAAACTCTAACTATGACCTATACAAGCTTTCCTACAAAACTAAAGAAAATAAAATTGTAAAATAAGAATAAAATTGTCTACTTTTCAATAATAGAAACAAAACTAAATTTGTCAAAAGTGACAAAAAGAAATAATTTAAAAACAATTAAAACTATAAAGAAAAGGCTAAAACAAAACTAGAACTAAAACAGTACTATTTTTTCCTAAAACTCTAATTTAAAATAAACTAAAAATAAATCACTATATCCTACTGGATAGACAAAACAATAACAAAATCGTAGAAAAAAGAATCAACCAAAAATACTTTGTAAAACTCAAAATATGACCAAATTAGTGATTTAAATTTTATCAAATTCAAAGTTAAACTACTCAATTTTGAAAAAATAAAGGCACAAACGGAAACTTCATAAAATTTTGAAACTACAGGAAAAAGAATCACTCAATTTGGATTAAAACCCTAAAATATATTGATTTTCTAAAAACAGAACTCTTCTGTTTTTGAAACAGAAACGAAATAAAATAAAACAAAACAAAACTGGCAGGTGCTACGTGGCCTACTGCTACTGGGCTAAGAGATGGGCATTCGGTAACTAAACTACGCTCGGCCGATACTTAACAAAACCACACGTGCTAGTAAAACAAAAACCGACCGGCTAAACCGATTAGATCTAGACCATAAATATACCGAAGCTAAACCGATCTAGTAAAAAAACTAACTATTTAGTAGATCTAATCTAGGTCATTTATTTTAGATCGGACAGTGTAGGGAGAGGCGAGAGCTTACAGCGGCGGCGGACGAGCTCTGGTAAGGTGCTCCAGCTTCGGTGGTTGACGGGGATGGCGCTCTGGTCGTCGGCGAGCTCGGTGAACTCGTCGGGAGGATGTAGCAGATGAAGGAGATCATGGTGGTGGCCCAGGTGGAGCTCGGGGATGTCGGAGGAGGACGACGATGAGGTTGAGGCGGCGATGGCGTTCGGGGCATCGGCGGATGACGGCACTCCGGTGGGTTTCGGGCTTGGGCGAGGGCATGGGGAGATGCGGAGGAGCGAGGGGGTTACGGTGGTGATCTCAAGTGGCGGCGAGGTGGTTGAGGTTGAGTGCTGCGGCGGCAATGGCGTGGCTGCGGAGCTCGGGCTCCGGTGAGGCAGTACGTGCGGGGGAGAGGGTTGGGGAATCTTTAGGGCGGAAACGGACGAGGGAGCACTACAAAAAAAGACACATCCATGACATTTTGGGCCGAATGAAAAAAAATTGTCATGCTTATGACACTTCTATGACGATAATTGTGACAAAACCCGATATCATCATAGATGTGGTGGGATCCTACTTCTATGACAAAAAATCATGACAAAGGGCGAGCCGGAGAGGGGCTGGATGACATTCTTTGGGGCCTCCATGACGAAAAAAACCGTGGTAGAAGCGAGGGCGAGGAAAATTTCGGGGAGTTCCCAGTTACGGTGGGCGGTCGGGGCCGAGCGATGAACGGAGGTTTGCGCGTTTCTCTCGTACAGGTACGCACGTGTGTGCGAGGCGTTGCGCTCTAACTGAACCCGAGCAAGGCATTGGGCTCTAACTGAACTCGAGCGATTGCACTAGCTACGTTAATCAACCCCGATTGATCCCTTGCTGTTAACTGAACCCCAGTGATTCCTTTCCTACTGCTTCTAACTAAAGCCAATCAAAGCTGCCTCTTGATGAATAGTTCTTGGTGGGGGTTCGATGTGAAGGAAATATGCCCTAGAGGCAATAATAAAGTTATTATTTATTTCCTTATATCATGATAAATGTTTATTATTCATGCTAGAATTGTATTATCCGGAAACATAATACTTGTGTGAATACATAGACAAACTAAACGTCACTAGTGTGCCTCTACTTGACTAGCTCGTTAATCAAAGATGGTTATGTTTCCTAACCATAGACATGTGTTGTCATTTGATTAACGGGATCACATCATTAGGAGAATGATGTGATTGACATGACCCATTCCATTAGCTTAGCACCCAATCGTTTAGTATGTTGCTATTGCTTTCTTCATGACTTATGCATGTTCCTATGACTATTAGATTATGCAACTCCCGTTTGCCGGAGGAACACTTTGTGTGCTACCAAATGTCACAACGTAACTGGGTGATTATAAAGGAGCTCTACAGGTGTCTCCAAAGGTACAAGTTGGGTTGGCGTATTTCGAGATTAGGATTTGTCACTCCGATTGTCGGAGAGGTATCTCTGGGCCCTCTCGGTAATGCACATCACATAAGCCTTGCAAGCATTGCGACTAATGAGTTAGTTGTGAGATGATGTTTTACGAAACGAGTAAAGAGACTTACCGGTAACGAGATTGAAGTAGGTATTGAGATACCGACGATCGAATCTCGGGCAAGTAACATACCGATGACAATGGGAACAAAGTATGTTGTTATGCGGTCTGACCGATAAAAGATCTTCATAGAATATGTGGGAGCCAATATGAGCATCCAGGTTCCGCTATTGGTTATTGACCGGACACATGTCTCGGTCATGTATACATTGTTCTCGAACCCGTAGGGTCCGCACGCTTAACATTGCGATGACAGTTTCATTATGAGTTTATATATTTTGATGTACCGAATTTTGTTCGGAGTCCCGGATGTGATCACGGACATGATGAGGAGTCTCGAAATGGTTGAGACATAAAGATTGATATATTGGACGGCTATATTCGGACACGGAAGTGTTCCGGGTGATTTCGGAGAAAACCGAAGTGCCGGAGGGTTACCGGAGCCCCCCGGGAGAAGTAATGGGCTTTATGGGCCCTAGTGGAGAGAGAGGGGCAGCCAGGGTGGGCCGCGCGCCCCCTCCCCCTCTGGTCCGAATTGGACTAGGAGAGGGGGGCGGCGCCCCCCTTTCCTTCTCCCTCTCCCCCTTCCTTTCCCCCTCCTAGTAGGAGTAGGAAAGAGGGGAGTCCCCCCCTCCTAGTAGGAGTAGGAAAGAGGGGAGTCCTACTCCTACTAGGAGGAGGACTCCTCCTCCTTGGCGTGCCCCAAGGGCCGGCCGGCCTCCCCCCTTGCTCCTTTATATACGGGGGCAGGGGGGCACCTCTAGACACACTAGTTGATCTTGAAGATCGTTATCTTAGCCGTGTGCGGTGCCCCCCTCAACCATAGTCCTCGATAATATTGTAGTGGTGCTTAGGCAAAGCCCTGCGACAATAGAACATCAAGATTGTCACCACGCCGTCGTGCTGACGGAACTCTTCCCTGACACTTTGCTAGATCGGAGTCCGGGGATCGTCATCGAGCTGAACGTGTGCTAGAACTCGGAGGTGCCATAGTTTTGGTACTTGATCGGTCGGGCCGTGAAGACGTATGACTACATCAACCACGTTGTCATAACGCTTCCACTGTCGGTCTACGAGGGTACGTAGACTACACTCTCCCCTCTCGTTGCTATGCATCCCCATGATCTTGCTTGTGCGTAGGAAAATATTGAAATTACTACGTTCCCCAATAGTGGTATCAGAGCCTGGTTTTATGCGTTGATGTTGTGCACGAGTAGAACACAAGTGAGTTGTGGGCGATATAAGCCATACTGCTTACCAGCATGTCATACTTTGGTTCGGCGGTATTGTTGGATGAAGCGGCCCGGACCGACATTACACGTATGCTTACGCGAGACTGGTTCTACTGACGTGCTTTGCACACAGGTGGCTGGCAGGTGTCAGTTTCTCCAACTTTAGTTGAACCGAGTGTGGCTACGCCCGGTCCTTGCGAAGGTGAAAACAGCACCAACTTGACAAACTATCGTTGCGGTTTTTGATGCGTAGGTAAGATTGGTTCTTGCTTATGCCCGTAGCAGCCACGTAAAACTTGCAACAAACAAAGTAGAGGACGTCTAACTTGTTTTTGCAGGGCATGTTGTGATGTGATATGGTCAAGACATGATGCTAAATTTTATTGTATGAGATAATCATGTTTTGTAACCGAGTTATCGACAACTGGCAGGAGCCATATGGTTGTCGCTTAATTGTATGCAATGCAATCGCCCTGTAATGCTTTACTTTATCACTAAGCGGTAGCGATAGTCGTAGAAGCATAAGATTGGCGAGACGACAACGATGCTACGATGGAGATCAAGGTGTCGCGCCGGTGACGATGGTGATCATGACGGTGCTTCGAAGAGGGAGATCGCAAGCACAAGATGATGATGGCCATATCATATCACTTATATTGATTGCATGTGATGTTCATCTTTTATGCATCTTATCTTGCTTTGATTGACGGTAGCATTTTAAGATGATCCCTCACTAATTATCAAGAAGTGTTCTCCCTGAGTATGCACCGTTGCGAAAGTTCTTCGTGCTAAGACACCACGTGATGATCGGGTGTGATAGGCTCTACGTTCAAATACAACGGGTGCAAAACAGTTGCACACGCGGAATACTCAGGTTATACTTGACGAGCCAAGCATATACAGATATGGCCTCGGAACACGGAGACCGAAAGGTCGAGCGTGAATCATATAGTAGATATGATCAACATAGTGATGTTCACCAATGAAACTACTCCATCTCACGTGATGATCGGACATGGTTTAGTTGATTTGGATCACGTGATCACTTAGAGGATTAGAGGGATGTCTATCTAAGTGGGAGTTCTTTCGTAATATGATTAACTGAACTTAAATTTATCATGAACTTAGTACCTGATAGTATCTTGCTTGTTTATGTTTGATTGTAGATAGATGGCCCGTGCTGTTGTTCCGTTGAATTTTAATGCGTTCCTTGAGAAAGCAAAGTTGAAATATGATGGTAGCAATTACACGGACTGGGTCCGTAACTTGAGGACTATCCTCATTGCTGCACAAAAGAATTACGTCCTGGAAGCACCGCTGGGTGCCAGGCCTGCTGCTGGAGCAACACCAGATGTTATGAACGTCTGGCAGAGCAAAGCTGATGACTACTCAATAGTTCAGTGTGCCATGCTTTACGGCTTAGAATTGGGACTTCAACGACATTTTGAACGTCATGGAGCATATGAGATGTTCCAGGAGTTGAAGTTAATATTTCAAGAAAATGCCCGGATTGAGAGATATGAAGTCTCCAATAAGTTCTATAGCTGCAAGATGGAGGAGAACAGTTCTGTCAGTGAGCATATACTCAAAATGTCTGGGTATAATAATCACTTGATTCAATTGGGAGTTAATCTTCCAGATGATTGCGTCATTGACAAAATTCTCCAATCACTTCCACCTAGCTACAAGAGCTTCATGATGAACTATAATATGCAAGGGATGGTTAAGACAATTCCCGAGCTCTTCGCAATGCTGAAAGCTGCGGAGGTAGAAATCAAGAAGGAGCATCAAGTGTTGATGGTCAACAAGACCACTAGTTTCAAGAAAAGGGCAAAGGGAAGAAGAAGGGGAACTTCAAAAAGAACAGCAAGCAAGTTGCTGCTCAGGAGAAGAAACCCAAATCTGGACCTAAGCCTGAAACTGAGTGCTTCTACTGCAAGCAGACTGGTCACTGGAAGCGGAACTGCCCCAAGTATTTGGCGGATAAGAAGGATGGCAAGGTGAACAAAGGTATATATGATATACATGTTATTGATGTGTACCTTACTAATGCTCGCAGTAGCACCTGGGTATTTGATACTGGTTCTGTTGCTAATATTTGCAACTCGAAATAGGGACTACGGATTAAGCGAAGATTGGCTAAGGACGAGGTGACGATGCGCGTGGGAAATGGTTCCAAAGTCGATGTGATCGCGGTCAGCACGCTACCTCTACATCTACCTTCGGGATTAGTATTAGACCTAAATAATTGTTATTTGGTGCCAGCGTTGAGCATGAACATTATATCTGGATCTTGTTTGATGTGAGACGGTTATTCATTTAAATTAGAGAATAATGGTTGTTCTATTTATATGAGTAATATCTTTTATGGTCATGCACCCTTGAAGAGTGGTCTATTCTTATTAAATCTCGATAGTAGTGACACACATATTCATAATGTTGAAGCCAAAAGATGCAGAGTTGATAATGATAGTGCAACTTATTTGTGGCACTGCCGTTTAGGTCATATCGGTGTAAAGCGCATGAAGAAACTCCATACTGATGGACTTTTGGAACCACTTGATTATGAATCACTTGGTACTTGCGAACCATGCCTTATGGGCAAGATGACCAAAACACCATTCTCTGGTACTATGGAGAGAGCAACAGATTTGTTGGAAATCATACATACAAATGTATGTGGTCCGATGAATGTTAAGGCTCGTGGCGAATATCGTTATTTTCTCACCTTCACAGATGACTTAAGCAGATATGGGTATATCTACTTAATGAAACATAAGTCTGAAACATTTAAAAAGTTCAAAGAATTTCAGAGTGAAGTTGAAAATCATCGTAACAAGAAAATAAAATTCCTACGATCTGATCGTGGAGGAGAATATTTGAGTTACGAGTTTGGTGTACATTTGAAACAATGCGGAATAGTTTCGCAACTCACGCCACCCGGAACACCACAGCGTAATGGTGTGTCCGAACGTCGTAATCGTACTTTACTAGATATGGTGCGATCAATGATGTCTCTTACTGATTTACCACTATTGTTTTGGGGTTATGCTTTAGAGACGGCCGCGTTCACGTTAAATAGGGCACCATCAAAATCCGTTGAGACGACGCCTTATGAACTGTGGTTTGGAAAGAAACCAAAGTTGTCGTTTCTGAAAGTTTGGGGCTGCGATGCTTATGTGAAAAAGCTTCAACCTGATAAGCTCGAACCCAAATCGGAGAAATGTGTCTTCATAGGATATCCAAAAGAAACTATTGGATACACCTTCTATCACAGATCCGAAGGCAAGACTTTTGTTGCTAAATTCGGAAACTTTCTAGAGAAGGAATTTCTCTCGAAAGAAGTGAGTGGGAGGAAAGTAGAACTTGATGAGGTAACTGTACCTGCTCCCTTATTGGAAAGTAGTACATTACAAAAACCGGTTTCTGTGACACCTACACCAATTAGTGAGGAAGCTAATGATGATGATCATGAAACTTCAGAACAAGTTACTACTAAACCTCGTAGATCAACCATAGTAAGATCCCCACCAGAGTGGTATGGTAATCCTGTTCTGGAAGTCATGCTACTAGATCATGATGAACCTACGAACTATGAAGAAGCGATGGTGAGCCCAGATTCCGCAAAATGGCTTGAAGCCATGAAATATGAGATGGGATCCATGTATGAGAACAAAGTATGGACTTTGGTTGACTTGCCCAAAGATCGGCAAGCAATTGAGAATAAATGGATCTTCAAGAAGAAGACTGACGCTGACGGTAATGTTACTGTCTACAAAGCTCGACTTGTTGCAAAAGGTTTTTGACAAGTTCAAGGGATTGACTACGATGAGACCTTCTCACCGTAGCGATGCTTACTCTGTCCGAATCATGTTAGCAATTGCCGCATTTTATGATTATGAAATTTGGCAGATGTATGTCAAAACTGCATTCCTGAATGGATTTCTGGAAGAAGAGTTGTATATGATGCAGCCGGAAGGTTTTGTCGATCCAAAGGGAGCTAACAAAGTGTGCAAGCTCCAGCGATCCATTTATGGACTGGTGCAAGCCTCTCGGAGTTGAAATAAACGCTTTGATAATGTGATCAAAGCATTTGGTTTTCTACAGACTTTTGGAGAAGCCTGTATTTACAAGAAAGTGAGTGGGAGCTCTGTAGCATTTCTGATATTATATGTAGATGACATATTACTAATCGGAAATGATATAGAATTTCTGGATAAGAGTTTTTCAATGAAAGACCTCGGTGAAGCTGCTTACATATTGGGCATTAAGATCTATA
Organism: Triticum urartu; assembly: GCF_003073215.2. Classification (NCBI taxonomy): domain Eukaryota; kingdom Viridiplantae; phylum Streptophyta; class Magnoliopsida; order Poales; family Poaceae; genus Triticum; species Triticum urartu. The sequence continues at coordinate 198,992,211 of NC_053022.1, read as the reverse complement.
GACATAGATCAAGACGCTTAATTGGACTTTCACAAAGCACATACCTTGACAAAATTTTGAAGAAGTTCAAAATGGATCAAGCAAAGAAAGGATTCTTGCCTGTGTTACAAGGTGTGAAATTGAGTAAGACTCAATGCCCGACCACTGCAGAAGATAGAGAGAAAATGAAAGATGGTCCCTATGCTTCAGCCATAGGCTCTATCATGTATGCAATGCTGTGTACCAGACCTGATGTATGTCTTGCTATAAGTCTAGCAGGGAGGTACCAAAGTAATCCAAGAGTGGATCACTGGACAGCGGTCAAGAACATCCCGAAATACCTGAAAAGGACTAAGGATATGTTTCTCGTATATGGAGGTGACAAAGAGCTCATCGTAAATGGTTACATTGATGCAAGCTTTGACACTGATTCGGACGATTCTAAATCGCAAACCGGATACGTGTTTACATTAAACGGTGGAGCTGTCAGTTGGTGCAGTTCTAAACAAAGCATTGTGGCGGTGTCTACATGTGAAGCGGAGTACATAGCTGCTTCGGAAGCAGCAAACGAAGGAGTCCGGATGAAGGAGTTCATATCCGATCTAGCTGTCATACCTAGTGCATCGGGTCCAATGAAAATCTTTTGTGACAATACTGGTGCAATTGCCTTGGCAAAGGAATCCAGATTTCACAAGAGAACCAAACACATCAAGAGACGCTTCAATTCCATCTGGGATCTAGTCCAGGTGGGAGACATGGAGATTTGCAAGATACATACGGATCTAAATGTAGCAGACCCGTTGACTAAGCCTCTTCCACGAGCAAAACATGATCAGCACCAAAGCTCCATGGGTGTTAGAATCATTACTGTGTAAATCTAGATTATTGACTCTAGTGCAAGTGGGAGACTGAAGGAAATATGCCCTAGAGGCAATAATAAAGTTATTATTTATTTCCTTATATCATGATAAATGTTTATTATTCATGCTAGAATTGTATTATCCAGAAACATAATACTTGTGTGAATACATAGACAAACTAAACGTCACTAGTGTGCCTCTACTTGACTAGCTCGTTAATCAAAGATGGTTATGTTTCCTAACCATAGACATGTGTTGTCATTTGATTAACGGGATCATATCATTAGGAGAATGATGTGATTGACATGACCCATTCCATTAGCTTAGCACCCGATCGTTTAGTATGTTGCTATTGCTTTCTTCATGACTTATACATGTTCCTACGACTATGAGATTATGCAACTCCCGTTTGCCGGAGGAACACTTTGTGTGCTACCAAACGTCACAACGTAACTGGGTGATTATAAAGGAGCTCTACAGGTGTCTCCAAAGGTACATGTTGGGTTGGCGTATTTCGATATTAGGATTTGTCACTCCGATTGTCGGAGAGGTATCTCTAGGCCCTCTCGGTAATGCACATCACATAAGCCTTGCAAGCATTGCGACTAATGAGTTAGTTGCGAGATGATGTATTACGAAACGAGTAAAGAGACTTACCGGTAACGAGATTGAACTAGGTATTGAGATTCCGACGATCGAATCTCGGGCAAGTAACATACCGATGACAAAGGGAACAAAGTATGTTGTTATGCGGTCTGACCGATAAAAGATCTTCATAGAATATGTGGGAGCCAATATGAGCATCCATGTTCCGCTATTGGTTATTGACTGGAGACATGTCTCGGTCATGTCTACATTGTTCTCGAACCCGTAGGGTCCGCACGCTTAACGTTACGATGACAGTTTCATTATGAGTTTATATATTTTGATGTACCGAAGTTTGTTCGGAGTCCCGGATGTGATCACGGACATGACGAGGAGTCTCGAAATGGTCGAGAAATAAAGATTGATATATTGGACGGCTATATTGGGACACCGGAAGTGTTCCAGGTGATTTCGGAGAAAACCGGAGTGCCGGAGGGTTACCGGACCCCCCCCCCCCCCGGGAGAAGTAATGGGCTTTATGGGCCCTAGTGGAGAGAGAGGGGCAGCCAGGGTGGGCCACACGCCCCCTCCCCCTCTGGTCCAAATTGGACTAGGAGAGGGGGGGGCGCCCCCCTTTCCTTGTCCCTCTCCCCCTTCCTTTCCCCCTCCTAGTAGGAGTAGGAAAGAGGGGAGTCCTACTCCTACTAGGAGGAGGACTCCTCCTCCTTGGCGCGCCCCAAGGGCCGGGCGGCCTCCCCCTTGCTCCTTTATATACGGGGACAGGGGGGCACCTCTAGACACACAAGTTGATCTTGAAGATCGTTGTCTTAGCCGTGTGCGGTGCCCCCCTCCACCATAGTCCTCGATAATATTGTAGTGGTGCTTAGGCGAAGCCCTGTGACAGTAGAACATCAAGATCGTCACCACGCCGTCGTGCTGATTGAACTCTTCCCCGACACTTTGCTAGATCGGAGTCCGGGGATCGTCATCGAGCTGAACGTGTGCTAGAACTCGGAGGTGCCGCAGTTTCGGTGCTTGATCGGTCGGGCCGTGAAGACGTACGACTACATCAACCGCGTTGTCATAACGCTTCCGCTGTCAGTCTACAAGGGTACGTAGACTACACTCTCCCCTCTCGTTGCTATGCATCACCATGATCTTGCGTGTGCGTAGGAAAATTTTGAAATTACTACGTTCCCCAACAGGATGAAGAGTTTCTAGTGGGGGTTGGATGAACAGGATCCTGTGGTAGTAGAGGTTGTTGCCGCTGGATGAACAGGACCCCGATCGAGGAGGCATGGGGTGGATGAACAGTAGCCGGTCGAGGGACCCCGTACGTGGACGGTTGGTTGAACAGGACCCCGTGGAGGGGCTAGTTGAACATGACCCCGTGCAGGGCTAGTTGAACAATAGCCGGTGGAGGCTTGATGAACAGGACCCCGTGGAGGGCTGGATGAACAGTAGCCAGGGAGGATGGATGAACAGGACCCCATGGATGAACAGTAGCTGGTGGAGGCTGGAGGAAGTCGACGGTGGATGAATAGTAGCAGGTGGAGACTAGAGGAAGTCAATGGTGGATGAACAGTAGCCCGTGGAGTTTTGTTTTTGTAACGCCCCGGACACACCCGCCAGTGGTCGTTACTCCTGGCGAGATCTAGACTGGCCCCACAGATCAATACTAGTCTTTTCTGCGCACTTTGTCCTCACTCGTGCGCACCCGGGAGCAACTTCCCAGTCGGTCACCCATCCTGAAACTACTCCAAGCTGAGCACGCTTAACTTTGGAGTTATGTCTGAATGGGCTTCCAGAAAAGAAGGAATTCCTTATTGATATGAGTAGTCTATCATCCCTAATAAGCCAGGCTATCACATACACCCCCACTCCGAGGAACCGACGTCCTCGTCGGGCCACAGGAACGTTCCCTCTTGGCACAAACGTCTGTGCATCCAGTCCGATACATGTGTCATGTCATGTGCCATGATGGGTCACAAACTTCATGAACAACATGACCGTGCACCTGTCCGCAACCATCCGTGTAACCGCGAGGGTCGGCTCTGATACCAACTTGTAACGTCCCGGACACACCCGCCGGTGGTCGTTACTCCTGGCGAGATCTAGACTGGCCCCACAGATCAATACTAGTCTTTTCTGCGCACTTTGTCCTCACTCGTGCGCACCCGGGAGCAACTTCCCAGTCGGTCACCCATCCTGAAACTACTCCAAGCTGAGCACGCTTAACTTTGGAGTTATGTCTGAATGGGCTTCCAGAAAAGAAGGAATTCCTTATTGATATGAGTAGTCTATCATCCCTAATAAGCCAGGCTATCACATACACCCCCACTCCGAGGAACCGACGTCCTCGTCGGGCCACAGGAACGTTCCCTCTTGGCACAAACGTCTGTGCATCCAGTCCGATACATGTGTCATGTCATGTGCCATGATGGGTCACAAACTTCATGAACAACATGACCGTGCACCTGTCCGCAACCATCCGTGTAACCGCGAGGGTCGGCTCTGATACCAACTTGTAACGTCCCGGACACCCCCGCCGGTGGTCGTTACTCCTGGCGAGATCTAGACTGGCCCCATAGATCAATACTAGTTTTTTCTGCGCACTTTGTCCTCACTCGTGTGCACTCGGGAGCAACTCCCCGGTCGGTCACCCATCCTGAAACTACTCCAAGCTGAGCATGCTTAACTTTGGAGTTATGTCTGCATGGACTTCCAGAAAAGAAGGAATTCCTTATTGTTATGAGTAGTCTATCATCCCTAATAAGCCAGGCTATCACAGTTTTGCGGTACGCCACACCCCTCCCGATTAACAAGACCGCATTTCGACCGTAGGCGCTCCAACACTAGTCTGTTTCCTCCGTTTTGCAGTACGCAACACCCCTCCCGAACAACAGGACCCCGTTTCGACCATACGCAGTCGAACACAAGTCCATTTCCTCTGTTTTGCAGTACGCCAAACCCTTCTCGACGAACAGGACCCCGTTTCGACCGCACACGGTCGAATAGAAGGCCCGTTTCCTCTGTTCTACCGTACGCCAGACCTCGTTTCGGCTGTCCCCGTCCAAGCCGGTTGGCTTCCGATGAACACGACGTATTCCGTTGCTTCCCGATGAACATGATGCATTCCATTGCCTCCCCATGAACACGATGCAGTTTATCCGTTCCGACCCAGCCGGTTGGCTTTCGATGAACAGGATTAGTCGTTGTACATACGTAGCCGTATTTACTATCTTGCAACGTGGTCGTACGTATGTGTACATGACATAGATGGGACTATGTGACATGTTGCGTCAACGCCTCTACTTCAACACATGCCGATCCTTACTGGGCCACGGTACGTTGCTGCAGAGACACCGATCGACTGCTATGTACATACACTTTCACGGCTGGACAGATAACACTACCTTCGCGTCAACCTGGTGGGTCCCAGCTGTCAGGGGGTAAGAAGGCAGTTCCTTCCGTGCGAAGATAAAGGCGCTGGGTCCCAGCTGTCAGCAGGGAAACGTTTTTTTCGCGAAATACAGAGGCCCTTCTAATAGGTCCGAGGTGTCAGGTGGAGTAATCATTTTTTTGCGCGTAATAAGGAGGCACTTCCTTGCATGCGTCATGGACCCAGCTGCCAGCCTCTCCACTTATAGTCCTCTTCTGATGGCTGTCGTTCATTGACCGCGTTGACGATGCCATACCGCCCGAGAGCACCAAGGTGGTGGACGATGGCACGACCTAGGAAGCGAATGACCCAGAGCCGGGGAATACGCAGCAGTGGATGCCCACATGGAGGGGAGTAAGAGGGTTGACTACTTCGGCTGTGGTTTGAGGCTGCCGTCTCTGGAGAATAACAGGGGATCTGGTTGAGTAGAGGGAAGGCCTAGCCAGTAGTAGTATGGTCGGGCGGTGAGGCCTGCGCGGCAGCACAGCCAGCCACGGGAGGCTAGAGTAGGCGATACGGCGGGCACAGGTTTGGGCGGCTGGAGCAACAAGACTAGAGGTTGAGGACGCAACTTGGCCATTGGATTAACATCAAATTGTCAGTGCAGCTAGAATCGTTTATTGACTAAGTTGATAAAGCCCTACGGACACGTTAACTTAGTAGGCCCACAAGTCAGCCTACAAATCTGGTGGGTCCCAGCTAGCAGGGGGAATCAATTTTTTGGCGTAATAAGGTGGCACTTCCTTGCGCGCGAAGATATTTTCTGGGTTTTTTATTTCTTCTTTTTTGAGTTAGAATAAAAATAAAACAATTTAAGATCTTCTGTACAATCTACATTTTCATGAAAATTATCATAATAAAGCTGGTGGGTCCCCTGTCAGGGAGAGGAAACTTTTTATTTCCGTGTAATAAAGGAAGCACTTCCTTGCGTGCGAAGATTTAGCTGGAGGGTCAAACTGAAGGAAATATGCCCTAGAGGCAATAATAAAGTTATTATTTATTTCCTTATAATCATGATGAATGTTTATTATTCATGCTAGAATTGTATAAACCGGAAACATAATACATGTGTGAATACATAGACAAACAAAGTGTCACTAGTATGCCTCTACTTGACTAGCTCGTTAATCAAAGATGGTTATGTTTCCTAACCATGAACAATGAGTTGTTATTTGATTAACGAGGTCACATCATTAGTTGAATGATCTAATTGACATGACCCATTCCATTAGCTTAGCACCCGATCGTTTAGTATGTTGCTATTGCTTTCTTCATGACTTATACATGTTCCTATAACTATGAGATTATGCAACTCCCGTTTACCGAAGGAACACTTTGGGTACTACCAAACGTCACAACGTAACTGGGTGATTATAAAGGAGTACTACAGGTGTCTCCAATGGTACATGTTGGGTTGGCGTATTTCAAGATTAGGTTTTGTCACTCCGATTGTCGGAGAGGTATCTCTGGGCCCTCTCGGTAATACACATCACATAAGCCTTGCAAGCATTACAACTAATATGTTAGTTGTGAGATGATGTATTACGGAACGAGTAAAGAGACTTGCCGGTAACGAGATTGAACTAGGTATTGGATACCGACGATCGAATCTCGAGCAAGTAACATACCGATGACAAAGGGAACAACGTATGTTGTTATGCGGTCTGACCGATAAAGATCTTCGTAGAATATGTAGGAGCCAATATGGGCATCCAGGTCCCGCTATTGGTTATTGACCGGAGACGTGTCTCGGTCATGTCTACATTGTTCTCGAACCTGTAGGGTCCGCACGCTTAAGGTTACGATGACAGTTACATTATGAGTTTATGCATTTTGATTTACCGAAGGTTGTTCGGAGTCCCGGATGTGATCACGGACATGACGAGGAGTCTCGAAATGGTCGAGACGTAAAGATTGATATATTGGAAGCCTATGTTTGGATATCGGAAGTGTTCCAGGTGAAATTGGGATTTTACCGGAGTACCGGGAGGGTTACCGGAACCCCCCGGGAGCTATATGTGCCATAGTGGGCCTTAGTGGAAAAGAGAAGGGGCTGCCCTAGATGGGCTGCACCCCCCCCCCCCTTCCCCTAGTCCTATTAGGACTAGGAGAGGTGGCCGGCCCCCTCCTCCTCTTTTCCCCCTCCGCGAATCCTATCCCGACTAGGATTGGGGGGGGGGAATCCTACTCCCAGAGGGAGTAGGACTCTCCTGCGCCCTCCTCCTTGGCCGGCCAGCCCTCCCCCTTGGATCCTTTATATACGGGGGCAGGGGGCACCCCTAGACACACAAGTTGATCCACGTGATCTATTCCTTAGCCGTGTGCGGTGCCCCCTGCCACCATATTCCTCGATAATACTGTAGCGGAGTTTAGGCAAAGCCCTGCTACTGTAGTACATCAAGATCGTCACCACGCCGTCGTGCTGACGGAACTCCTCCCCGACACTTTGCTGGATCGGAGTCCGGGGATCGTCATCGAGCTGAACGTGTGCTCGAACTCGGAGGTGCCGTAGTTTCGGTGCTTGATCGGTTGGATCGTGAAGACGTACGACTACTTCCTCTACGTCGTGTCAGCGCTTCCGCAGTCGGTCTGCGTTGGGTATGTAGACAACACTCTCCCCTCTCGTTGCTATGCATCACATGATCTTGCGTGTGCGTAGGAAATTTTTTGAAATTACTACGTTCCCCAACAGTGGCATCCGAGCCTAGGTTATTTATGTTAATGTTATATGCACGAGTAGAACACAAGTGAGTTGTGGACGATACAAGTCATACTGCCTACCAGCATGGCATACTTTGGTTCGGCGGTATTGTTGGACGAGACGACCCGGACCAACCTTACGCGTACGCTTACGTGAGACCGGTTCCCTCGACGTGCTTTGCACATAGATGGCTTGCGGGCGACTGTCTCTCCAACTTTAGTTGAACCAAGTATGGCTACGCCCGGTCCTTGCGAAGGTTAAAACAGAGTCTATTTGACAAACTATCGTTGTGGTTTTGATGCGTAGGTGAGATTGGTTCTTGCTTAAAGCCCGTAGCAGCCACGTAAAACTTGCAACAACAAAGTAGAGGATGTCTAACTTGTTTTTGCAGGGCATGTTGTGATGTGATATGGTCAAGGCATGATGCTAAATTTTATTGTATGAGATGATCACATTTTGTAACCAAGTTATCGGCAACTGGCAGGAGCCATATGGTTGTCGCTTAATTGTATGCAATACAATCGCGATGTAATGCTTTACTTTATCACTAAACGGTAGCGATAGTCGTGGAAGCATAAGATTGGCAAGACGACAACGATGCTACGATGGAGATCAAGGTGTCGCGCCGGTGACGATGGTGATCATGACGGTGCTTCGGAGATGGAGATCACAAGCACAAGATGATGATGGCCATATCATATCACTTATATCGATTGCATGTGATGTTTATCTTTTTATGCATCTTATCTTGCTTTGATTGACGGTAGCATTATAAGATGATCGCTCACTAAATTATCAAGAAGTGTTCTCCCTGAGTATGCACCGTTGCGAAAGTTCTTCATGCTGAGACACCACGTGATGATCGGTCTACGTTCAAATACAACGGGTGCAAAACAGTTGCACACACGGAATACTCAGGTTATACTTGACGAGCCAAGCATATACAGATATGGCCTCGGAACACGGAGACCGAAAGGTCGAGCGTGAATCATATAGTAGATATGATCAACATAATGATGTTCACCGATGAAACTACTCCATCTCACGTGATGATCGGACATGGTTTAGTTGATTTGGATCACGTGATCAGTTAGAGGATTAGAGGGATGTCTATCTAAGTGGGAGTTCTTAAGTAATATGATTAATTGAACTTAAATTTATCATGAACTTAGTACCTGATAGTATCTTGCTTGTTTATGTTGATTGTAGATAGATGGCTCGTGCTGTTGTTCCGTTAAATTTTAATGCGTTCCTTGAGAAAGCAAAGTTGAAAGATGATGGTAGCAATTACACGGACTGGGTCCGTAACTTGAGGATTATCCTCATTGCTGCACAGAAGAATTACGTCCTGGAAGCACCACTGGGTGCCAGGCCTGCTGCTGGAGCAACACCAGATGTTATGAACGTCTGGCAGAGCAAAGCTGATGACTACTCGATAGTTCAGTGTGCCATGCTTTACGGCTTAGAATCGGGACTTGAACGATGTTTTGAACGTCATGGAGCATATGAGATGTTTCAGGAGTTGAAGTTAATATTTCAAGCAAATGCCCGGATTGAGAGATATGAAGTCTCCAATAAGTTCTATAGCTGCAAGATGGAAGAGAACAGTTCTGTCAGTGAGCATATACTCAAAATGTCTGGGTATAACAATCACTTGATTCAATTGGGAGTTAATCTTCCAGATGATTGCGTCATTGACAGAATTCTCCAATCACTGCCACCAAGCTACAAAAGCTTCATGATGAACTATGATATGCAAGGGATGAACAAGACTATTCCCGAGCTCTTCGCAATGCTGAAAGCTGCGGAGGTAGAAATCAAAAAGGAGCATCAAGTGTTGATGGTTAACAAAACCACTAGTTTCAAGAAAAAGGGCAAAGGGAAGAAGAAGGGGAACTTCAAGAAGAACGGCAAGCAAGTTGCTGCTCAAGAAAAGAAACCCAAGTCTGGACCTAAGCCTGAAACTGAGTGCTTCTACTGCAAGCAGACTGGTCACTGGAACCGGAACTGCCCAAAGTATTTGGCGGATAAGAAGGATGGCAAGGTGAACAAAGGTATATATGATATACATGTTATTGATGTGTACCTTACTAATGCTCGCAGTAGCACCTGGGTATTTGATACTGGTTCTGTTGCTAATATTTGCAACTCGAAATAGGGACTACAGATTAAGCGAAGATTGGCTAAGGACGAGGTGACGATGCGCGTGGGAAACGGTTCCAAAGTCGATGTGATCGCGGTCGGCACGCTACCTCTACATCTACCTTCCGGATTAGTATTAGACCTAAATAATTGTTATTTGGTGCCAGCGTTAAGCATGAACATTATATCTGGATCTTGTTTGATGCGAGACAGTTATTCATTTAAATCAGAGAATAATGGTTGTTCTATTTGTTTGAATAATATCTTTTATGGTCATGCACCCTTGAAGAGTGGTCTATTCTTATTGAATCTCGAGAGTAGTGATACACATATTCATAATGTTGAAGCCAAGAGATGCAGAGTTGATAATGATGGTGCAACTTATTTGTGGCACTGCCATTTAGGTCATATCGGTGTAAAGCGCATGAAGAAACTCCATGCTGATGGACTTTTGGAACCACTTGATTATGAATCGCTTGGTACTTGCGAACCGTGCCTCATGGGCAAGATGACTAAAACACCGTTCTCCGGTACTATGGAGAGAGCAACAGATTTGTTGGAAATCATACATACAGATGTATGTGGTCCGATGAATATTGAGGCTCGTGGCGGATATCGTTATTTTCTCACCTTCACAGATGATTTAAGCAGATATGGGTATATCTACTTAATGAAACATAAGTCTGAAACATTTGAAAAGTTCAAAGAATTTCAGAGTGAAGTTGAAAATCATCGTAACAAGAAAATAAAGTTTCTACGATCTGATCGTGGAGGAGAATATTTAAGTTACGAGTTTGGTGTACATTTGAAAAACTGTGGAATAGTTTCGCAACTCACGCCACCCGGAACACCACAGCGTAATGGTGTGTCCGAACGTCATAATCGTACTTTACTAGATATGGTGTGATCTATGATGTCACTTACTGATTTACCGCTATCATTTTGGGGTTATGCTCTAGAGACGGCCGCATTCACGTTAAACAGGGCACCATCAAAATCCGTTGAGACGACACCTTATGAACTATGGTTTGGCAAGAAACCAAAGTTGTCGTTTCTGAAAGTTTGGGGCTGCGATGCTTATGTGAAAAAACTTCAACCTGATAAGCTCGAACCCAAATCGGAGAAATGTGTCTTCATAGGATATCCAAAGGAAACTATTGGATACACCTTCTATCATAGATACGAAGGCAAGGCTTTTGTTGCTAAATTCAGAAACTTTCTTGAGAAGGAGTTTCTCTCGAAAGAAGTGAGTGGGAGGAAAGTAGAACTTGACGAGGTAACTGTACCTGCTCCCTTGTTGGAAAGTAGTACATCACAGAAAACTGTTTCTGCGACACCTACACCAATAAGTGAGGAAGTTAATGATAATGATCATGAAACTTCAGAACAAGATACTACTGAACCTCGTAGATCAACCAGAATAAGATCCGCACCAGAGTGGTACGGTAATCCAGTTCTGGAAGTCATGCTACTAGATCATGATGAACCTACGAACTATGAAGAAGCGATGGTGAGCCCAGATTCCGCAAAGTGGCTTGAAGCCATGAAATCTGAGATGGGATCCATGTATGAGAACAAAGTATGGACTTTGGTTGACTTGCCCGATGATCGGAAAGCAATTGAGAATAAATGGATCTTCAAGAAAAAGACTGACGCTGACGGTAATGTTACTGTCTACAAAGCTCGACTTGTCGCGAAAGGTTTTCGACAAGTTCAAGGGGTTGACTACGATGAGACTTTCTCACCTGTAGCGATGCTTAAGTCTGTCCGAATCATGTTAGCGATTGCCGCATTTTATGATTATGAAATTTGGCAGATGGATGTCAAAACTGCATTCCTGAATGGATTTTTGGAAGAAGAGTTGTATATGATGCAACCGTAAGGTTTTGTCGATCCAAAGGGAGCTAACAAAGTGTGCAAGCTCCAGCGATCCATTTATGGACTGGTGCAAGCCTCTCGGAGTTGGAATAAACGCTTTGACAGTGTGATCAAAGCATTTGGTTTTATACAGACTCTCGGAGAAGCCTGTATTTACAAGAAAGTGAGTGGGAGCTCTGTAGCATTTCTGATATTATATGTGGATGACATATTACTAATTGGAAATGATATAGAATTTCTGGATAGCATAAAGGGATACTTGAATAAGAGTTTTTCAATGAAATACCTCGATGAAGCTGCTTACATATTAGGCATTAAGATCTATAGAGATAGATCAAGACGCTTAGTTGGACTTTCACAAAGCACATACCTTGACAAAGTTTTGAAGAAGTTCAAAATGGATCAAGCAAAGAAAGGGTTCTTGCCTGTGTTACAAGGTGTGAAATTAAGTAAGACTCAATGCCCGACCACTGCAGAAGATAGAGAGAAAATGAAAGATGTTCCCTATGCTTCAGCCATAGGCTCTATCATGTATGCAATGCTGTGTACCAGACCTGATGTGTGCCTTGCTATAAGTTTAGCAGGGAGGTACCATAGTAATCCAGGAGTGGATCACTGGACACCGGTCAAGAACATCCTGAAATACCTGAAAAGGACTAGGGATATGTTTCTCGTATATGGAGGTGACAAAGAGCTCACCGTAAAAGGTTACGTTGATGCAAGCTTTGACACTGATTCGGACGATTCTAAATCGCAAGCCGGATACGTGTTTACATTAAATGGTGGAGCTGTCAGTTGGTGCAGTTCTAAACAAAGCGTCGTAGCGGGATCTACATGTGAAGCGGAGTACATAGCTGCTTCGGAAGCAGCAAATGAAGGAGTCTGGATGAAGGAGTTCATATCCGATCTAGGTGTCATACCTAGTGCATCGGGTCCAATGAAAATCTTTTGTGACAATACTGGTGCAATTGCCTTGGCAAAGGAATCCAGATTTCACAAAAGGACCAAGCACATCAAGACACGCTTCAACTCCATCCGGGATCTAGTCCAGGTGGGAGACATAGAGATTTGCAAGATACATACGGATCTGAATGTTGTAGACCCGTTGACTAAGCCTCTTCCACGAGCAAAACATGATCAGCACCAAGGCTCCATGGGTGTTAGAATCATTACAGTGTAATCTAGATTATTGACTCTAGTGCAAGTGGGAGACTGAAGGAAATATGCCCTAGAGGCAATAATAAAGTTATTATTTATTTCCTTATAATCATGATGAATGTTTATTATTCATGCTAGAATTGTATTAACCGGAAACATAATACATGTGTGAATACATAGACAAACAAAGTGTCACTAGTATGCCCCTACTTGACTAGCTCGTTAATCAAAGATGGTTATGTTTCCTAACCATGAACAATGAGTTGTTATTTGATTAACGAGGTCACATCATTAGTTGAATGATCTGATTGACATGACCCATTCCATTAGCTTAGCACCCGATCGTTTAGTATGTTGCTATTGATTTCTTCATGACATATACATGTTCCTATAACTATGAGATTATGCAACTCCCGTTTACCGGAGGAACACTTTGGGTACTACCAAACGTCACAACGTAACTGGGTGATTATAAAGGAGTACTACAGGTGTCTCCAATGGTACATGTTGGGTTGGCGTATTTCGAGATTAGGTTTTGTCACTCCGATTGTCGGAGAGGTATCTCTGGGCCCTCTCGGTAATACACATCACATAAGCCTTGCAAGCATTACAACTAATATGTTAGTTGTGAGATGATGTATTACGGAACGAGTAAAGAGACTTGCCGGTAACGAGATTGAACTCGGTATTGGATACCGACGATCGAATCTCGAGCAAGTAACGTACCGATGACAAAGGGAACAACGTATGTTGTTATGCGGTCTGACCGATAAAGATCTTCGTAGAATATGTAGGAGCCAATATGGGCATCCAGGTCCCGCTATTGGTTATTGACCGTAGACGTGTCTCGGTCATGTCTACATTGTTCTCGAACCCGTAGGGTCCGCACGCTTAAGGTTACGATGATAGTTATATTATGAGTTTATGCATTTTGATGTACCGAAGGTTGTTCGGAGTCCCGGATGTGGTCACGGACATGACGAGGAGTCTCAAAATGGTCGAGACGTAAAGATTGATATATTGGAAGCCTATGTTTGGATATCGTAAGTGTTCCAGGTGAAATCGGGATTTTACTGGAGTACCGGGAGGGTTACCGGAACCCCCCGGGAGCTATATGGGCCATAGTGGGCCTTACTAGAAAAGAGAAGGGGCTGCCCTAGATGGGCTGCACCCCCCCCTTCCCCTAGTCCTATTAGGACTAGGAGAGGTGGCAGGCCCCCTCCTCCTCTTTTCCCCCTCCGCGAATCCAATTCCGACTAGGATTGGGGGGGAATCCTACTCCCAGAGGGAGTAGGACTCTCCTGCGCCCTCCTCCTTAGCTGGCCAGCCCTCCCCCTTGGATCCTTTATATACGGGGGCAGGGGGCACCCCTAGACACACAAGTTGATCCACGTGATCTATTCCTTAGCCGTGTGCGGTGCCCCCTGCCACCATATTCCTCGATAATACTGTAGCGGAGTTTAGGCGAAGCCCTGCTGCTGTAGTACATCAAGATCGTCACCACGCCGTCGTGCTGACAGAACTCCTCCCCGACACTTTGCTGGATCGGAGTCCGGGGATCGTCATCGAGCTGAACGTGTGCTCGAACTCGGAGGTGCCGTAGTTTCGGTGCTTGATCGGTTGGATCGTGAAGACGTACGACTACTTCCTCTACGTCGTGTCAGCGCTTCCGCAGTCGGTCTACGTTGGGTACGTAGACAACACTCTCCCCTCTCGTTGCTATGCATCACATGATCTTGCGTGTGCGTAGGAAAAATTTTGAAATTACTACGTTCCCCAACACAAACCTATTAGGGTGAGAAATTATTTGTTTTGGCATAATACGAGGGCACTTGCTGCGTGCAGCCATGGGCTATGTGGGTCCCTACTGTCAGCCAATCCACGTACACGCCTCATATGAGCTGCCCCCCTGATCCAACGGCCGGCTGGCTGCCAATTACGCCGTGCCTTGCTGTGGGCAAGGCACTGGATCTCTATCCCCGATGGTTGTCGTTTGTTGACAAAGTTGACCACGCCGCATCGAGAGAACCAACACAGTGAATGATGGCGAGTATTACGAAGGGAACGACCCGGAGCCAGGGAAGACATAGAAGTGGATGCCCACGTAGAGGGGAGTACGAGGGTTCACCGGTTCGGTTGCGGTGTGAGGCTGCTGTCGCCGGTGAAGAACAAGAGGTGCTGGTGAGTAGAGGAATGGCCTGGATAGCGTTTGGGAGTAGAGTGGGCCGGTGAAGCCTGCGCGGCCGCACAACCAGCCATGGGCGGCGACAGCAGGCGGTACCGCCAGCAGTGGTTTGGGAAGCTGAAGCAAGAGTATCTATGATTGAAGAAGCACTACAGCCATTGGATGGACATCCAACGACCACTACTGCTAGAATCGTGTCTTGACTATAAGTTTACAAAGCCTTCCGTACGCCTTAGTAGGCCCACAAGCCTTCAGTACGCGTCACTGACTATAATTCTCAAAAAAATAGTAGGTCCACAAGTGAGCATCACATCTGTGGCAGAGAACATATAGCCCATTTGCGATTTGTAATAGTGTACAACCCATTTTTGAATTCTAATGGAATTTACTACAACCCATTTACGGTCTGTTAAAATTACAGCCCATTTCCTAGCCAGGACAATGATTAATAATTTAAGCCAACCTCTCAAAACAGAATTCAACCAAAAATCCCATGTTTTGATGGGATCCGAAAAAAATTATTCTGAAATTTTGAGTCAGATTAAATATAATTTCAAAATGAATTTGTATTAGGTAAAAATCTAAAGAAATACTGCGCGCACAATAAGTAATGAAATGAAAATTTCCAAATTGAAACAATAATATTTTTGAAACTAATTACCTGCTTGGTGCGTTTTTGTATATTTATAGCCCAGTTTTTATAATTACATCCCATTTATTATTTCTTAAAGCCCATTTTCTTGTTAGGCCTAATGCATCCCTCGTAGGAAAGATTTATAGCCTAGCGGGGCAGAGAATAACAAGTTGACCTGGGTTGGGTATTCTGCAAAAAAAGTATAGCTGGGCTAGCCATTTTCACCTTGAAAAAATAATATCTGGGCTGGATATTTGTTCGACATAAAATAATATCCTGGGCTAGACAGGCCACAACCCGCCCAGTTGATACCCTGCTCCTCTGAACAACAACAAAAATATCGCTCAAGAAAAACTCCGCTTACACCTAAAAAAACAAATACTGCTTGAGCTGCTGGGTCCCAACTGTTAGGCGCTCCTTGTGTAATTCTCTTGTTTATTGACTATATATGTTGACGATGGTGTGGGACTGTGATGACCGGAAACCAGGAGGAAGCAAAAAATTGTAGTTTGTATATAATGAGGAACTTGCGTACATACGGCTATGGCCCTAGTGGGTCCCTACTGTCATCCAGTCCAAATAAATTCATCTCCTGATTCCTCATGTTCATTGACCATGTTGACAATGCTCGGCGCCACGGCGAGCGCAACAACTTGAAGGACGATGGAGAGGGCCTCACGGGCCCTACGGATGGTCTGATACAGCGCCCGCTGCTCATTCAGGAAGCCAGGATCATTGGACACCTATGAGCACCTTCGAGACACTGAGACGGCATGAAACGGTAAGGCCGCGCTTGGGAGCTCTGGATTGTTTCACACCTGTATTAAGATACAAGTGTAATTTACTCGTCATCGGAAACAACACGTAAAATATAGGCGTAATGAAACTGAGGGCCCGAGGTCTATAACGAAAACCGGCGAGTTACGCGTGTAATTTGAGAGACCAGTGTATATTTTACTAGTCGAAATCAACCAACCAAGCGCTTCACCCAAGACCATCTACTTTTATTTACAAGCGTCAGTTTTACAAGTGGTTTTGGTTGGAAAACGACGATCCAATCACGGCCTAAGATGATGAGTTGGTCGGAAGATCATATGGTTTCACCTCTAACCTACCTGAGTCGTCGTATACGCTATGAATGAAACATAAGACAATGAACTTCTTAAGCATAGAAACAATAGAAGAGGATGATCTTGTTAACATGAAAATCACAAGCATTAGATCAACATGCAAAACAATATGAAGCATTTTTCTCAGGAGGCACGGTGAACAGCTCGTGATGCCGCATGCCACAACATTGCATGCTCAAGTTTGCAATCAAACTCACAAGGCCTGGCATTACATAGACAACATTCAGAACAAACTCTCAAAATACCTTACATAAGTCAACATTCATGTGACTATGCATCTCAACAGAGTAAATATTTACTTCTGAACTGAAGACAGGAATAGGACAAAAACGATTGAGGTTGCTCATAGCAAAGGGCACCAAACTAAAAAATATCAAATGCATGTCTTCTGGCTAACATCAATGAGCAAAATTTGACAAGGTTTTCCAATTCCAATATATTAAACGAATGTCTTCTTGCTAACATCAATGATTAAAATTTGACAAGCTTTTCCCATTCAAAATATGTAATGCCTATGATTGTGGAACGGGTAGGGTTTGTCAATAGTTTGTCACCTGATAGTTCGGTGGCTCAAGGTGACGACGAATGCTTAGTGTACCATTCAATGTATTGTGCATGATGAAGTATTATGGAGGACATGAACCATCTGAACATTTTGTGCAGTTCCACTAAAATCAAGTTGAGCATCCCTGTGGATTTTGTATTTATATGCTGCAAGAAAACAAAGACACATCAGCACACACATGAATATTGGCCCTAGTGTCAACCCACCAATCAGTGGACTAACAAACTGAAAGTACGGTAAACAGATTACCATACCTAGATGCCCCATCATTGTTGCTTAGAGTGACATTAACAGACTTGGAGTCCTGTCCTGGCTTCTTGTACTTGTTTGGGCACTTGTTTGCCCAGTGTTCCTCCAAACCACAAGTAAAGTAGCCATCTCTCTTTTTTTTTCTTTTTTCTTACCCTTTCTTAATGGCCGATGTTGGCAGCTCCATTCAAAAAGATAGTCTGGTGGCTCAAGGTGACGATGAATGATTAGAGAACCATTCGATGTATTGTGCATGATGAAGTATTATGGAGGACATGAACCATCTGAACATTTTGTGCAGTTTCACTAAAATCAAGCTCATCATCCCTGTCTGCATAAATACAGAAACAGCGTGATGAATATAATAGTGGTACTAGTTGATTAAACATACACTTACAACTATAATCATCTTCACTATCTTTAACGGGAAAAGACAATAATACAATAGCTTGAATTAAACATTTATTCAAAGCAATACAACAATATAAGTAGCACAACATAACAAAGCACAATCATGCGGATGAAGTTCGATACTGACCTCGGTTGTTACAGATGCATCGGCAACTGACTTGGTCATACCTTTCCTTGTAGAGTGAATCGCCCATGCTCTCTGAAGACTAGTCATGTCACCAATGTCTACTAATACTCTGTAAAGATTCTCGATCATTCCTTGTGTAAAATGTAGCGCAAATAGTGACTGCTTCTTTCTGCAAAGTGGTAAGACCAACTGGACCCACTAATGCGGCAGTTTGCCTTAGACACATTGGCTCCTTTTGTGCAGTTCAACTAATATCAAAGTCGAAATAAAACCGAGTAGAAATTTTGATATCCCTGTAAGCAACAGTAGGTATAAGGGAAACAATTACTAAGAAATAATGGTTGATGCCTTGTACTCCTAGAAGAAAAACATATATTGATCTACCTTATCTTAATGGGAAACAAAGAAGGAGAGTAGAACTTCTCAATCAGTGTGATTCATTCATATTAACTGAGACATTATCTTAACAATGCCTTGTTTCAACATGTACAAAGAACGACAAAGCAGAAAAGTACCATTCCTAAAACAAGGCGACTGATTCATTTTAACGGACATTATCTTAACAATATGTTGGTTAAACATGTAGAAATAACTATAAAGTAGGATAGTACCATTTGTAAAACATTGTAACTAATATATAATAACAAAGACATTATCGCAACAATACATTTCTTAAACATGTACTTCGGCCGATCCCTGACAGAAATTGTACTCCCGCCGATCCCTAACAAGTGTTGCAGCTTTGAACTAAGATTCAGTAGTTAATTCTATGAGTGGCATCGATTAATTTTACCAGCGGCAATAGATTAACAAAAAGCATAAACAGTTCTAGGGGAGAGTGGATGCAACAACACCATGTGCTTCCATCTACTTATAAAGGGGGTGATGCAGAGTTTTGTTGTAACAAAGAAACAAGCATCATGTCTGGGTTGGAACAATTTTTACTCACTTAATGGTAAAAGACTACAGTTCAATAGCTTTAATTCAACATTTATCCAAAACAATACCAATACAAGCAGCAAAACATCTCAAAGCACACTGCAGCATCATGTGGATGAAAGTCGGTACTGACCTTTCTTGACCAAGATTTGAAACAACTCGCAAGGAAGACCTGAAAGAGATCTCAACACATATATGGAAATCCGGTCTCCTTTTGTCCAGTTCCACCAAAATTAAGCAAAGTCGCCGGTGTGACATTCAAGTTGAACTGCACAAAACACTCTTAAAACAAAAGTGTTTCGTGTAGCGAAGCGAAATGTCGCAATAGCAAAAAGTTGAATAGATATCCCTATTTTAACATAGGCAATAAAGGAATCAATTGGTGGCAAATTAAGGAGGATGAAACATGCGGCCACAAAAATGGTACTCCCGCCGATCCCTAACAAGTGTTGTAGTTTTGAACTAAGATTCAGTAGTTAATTCTGAGAGTGGCATTGCTTAATTTTACCTGCGGTATTAGATTAACAAAAAGCATAAATAGTTCTAGGGGAGAGTGGATGCAACAACACCATGTGCTTCCATCTACTTATAAAGGGGTTGATGCAGAGTTTGTTGTAACAAAGAAACAATCATCATGTCTGGGTTGGTCCCATTTTTGTTCACTACTTAATGGGAAAAGACAGCAATACAATAGCTTCAATTCAACATTTATTTAAACCAGTACCAATACAAGTTGCACAACATCTCAAAGCACACTACACAATCATGTGGATGAAGGCATGTACTGACCTTTCATGAGACAAACAAGATAAAAAATGAATCTACCAACACGAATAGGAAATCCAATCTCGTTTTGTGCAGTTGCACTGAAATCAAGCAAAGTTGCTCGTGTGACATTCAAGTTGCTATAGCAACAAGTTGAATAGATATCCCTGTTTTAACAGAGGCAAAAAAGGAAACATTTACTGGCCAATAAAGGAGGATGGAACATACGGCGACAAAAAGAAGCATCTAACTTTTTGTCGAAACAACATGTATACCTCCACCGAGGCATAAACCAGGACAACTTTTCGAGTGGCATCTCCTCTATAATAGGAAAAATAGTAGGTGATATTGGACCAGCCGACGAACCCTAGCTATTGTACATGGGGAGCTAGGGAGTAGTCACATAGAAGAAAACCCGGATGCAACGACCTGGGGAGCTGGACTAGTACAAGTTGTACCTCAGGTGGGTGAGATGTCTCTTAGGCGGGCAAGCGGGATCTGCCCACACGACGGCAGTGAACAAGGGAGCGGAGGACCTTCATCCGTGCCAGCACCGGCTCAGAGAGGACGGTGCGCATCGGCTTCCTCCATCGCCGACGACGAAAGTGTCAACGCTGCACCTCCTCACCTCCCGCGGCGGACGGGATTCGGCCGGATCTGTGACCACCGGTGAGGAGAGAGATAGAGTGGACACTGTCATCTTGTTTTGGTATGGAGAGGGTGAGAAAGCGAGATGCGAGAAACCCTATCAAACAAGAGGCTATATATACAATGGAGTACAAAAAATCTCTCCAGAGCAGTGGTTTTAAATAGAATACGCACGTTCCTAGAAAAAAGAAACGAAAACTGGCGGACACATTTTTTAACGTACTAAGAAAGAGAACTCGATCAAAAACATGCCCCCGCTTCCAGGTCGTCACGCACACACACATAGACATAGACATGCATATCCGTGTTTACGTAAAATTCCATCTCCAGCTCCATCTCCAATCATATTTGTCCAACTGGCACATTATTTATGTTGTTAATTATATATGCAGCAATATTAATGTACATCATCTCTTTTTTGCGGGCGTCCAGACCACTGCCACGCATGCTCCTGACCAAACCGAACCCTCTTCATCACCCGCGCGTGCTTCCTTCCTGAAACGGCCAGTGCCGCATTCATGCCCGGCCAGAGCGGACGCGACCTCTCACTAGGGCCGGCATTGAAGCTGCGCGCCGGTCGAGAGAGCATCTCCTGTGCCGCTTCCCGGTGCACGTGACTGCTCCACCTTGAAAGGTCGCAATAGCCGGCCACAACATGCATGTAAAAAGTTCTTGGGAGTCCGTGCTACATCTAGCTGTCCTCCTCCTCATCATCAATCTCTTCGAGTAGTGCTAGTACTCCATGGCGCGATCCATCGACAAGCAGGCAGGAAAGGTACCGCATACTCGGTTTGAAGTGAGTGGCATGCCGAGTGACCGTGTGGTGTGGAGCCGTGGAGGAGGGTGAGACACGAACGCAACAGACGTGATTTAAGCATTGGTTTTGCTCGATGGCGCGATCTAGTGAAACGAAATGTTGGTTTTTCTGCGTTTCCATTTTTTCTCTGGAAAAACAGAAACTTTCCACTCCATTTTCATTCCTGCTCCAAGGTTGCCCCATTATAACATTCCATCAAATACAATGGAAAACTGACATGCATGCTGATGCATCTCAATGATTCACAGATCATAGCCAATATTTACTTTGCAACTAAAGACAAAAGTTGTGAGAGTGTGTACAAAAGAAAAACTACTGATGGGGTCACTATGACTTAAACCCTAAACCCTAAACAGGATTTAATTTCCTGGCTAGGTAGAACCTATCGAAGGAAAGACGGCTGGCACCCTCGGATCATACGATGCTTTTGTGCAGTTATGCTAAAATCAAGTTGAGCATCCCTGATGACAAACATATTGAAGAAGTGTGATTAGAATAGTAGTATTGGCACTAGTTCATGAGACATAAACTCATCACAAATAGAAGCCGGTAGAAGTAGAGAAAGATCGACGTGGAGATGGAGCTACATGGGGAGCTGCGGCAGTGGAGCAAGCCGGCTCCAAAAGGGAGATGTACCTGGGACGTCGGGCTGTAGCTAGAAGGGCGGTTGGGACGCGGCATCAGCCCATACCGCGGGCACCCCCGATTGGGATGCACGTACTATGGGTTTTATCCCTCGCCGATGTCGACCGCGTCTACGCAGAACATCGTTCCCTTCCCCCAGCGGCGGGATCAGGCCGGATCTGTGACTAGCGGTGTGGCCACCGTCGTTCTATTCTTGTGAAGAGAGCAACCCAAGCAAGCAGGCTTGTATCTTAGGCTCCTGCTAGTGTATATATAATGGTTTTCTTTTACTCTCCATATCAACCATTTTATATTGCGTACGTGTCATTGAAGAGTGAAATGATGGTTGCTTCTTCCGACTAACTTACTGTGTGATTTGACTGCTCCTTAGTGGCCCCTACACGTACTCCCCCTACATGTATGACCGTTCCTGAGTCTCACTTGTACTTATCTCTATTTTCTTGTATGACACGTAGACAGGATGAGCATGGAGGAATTTTGTTACTGCATGTTGTTATGTAGTACTGCTAGTACCTACTCCCTCCTTCTGGTTCACTACTAGTACTCCCTCCGTCCTGGCTTATTGGTCCCCTGTGTACTCAATTCATGGGCTCATTTTCCTCAAGAAATTGTCTTTACCAACGTATTAATATCGGGAATACATGCATGAATAGTGAATGATTAAACCATGCGTCCAACATTTTGACAAAGCATTGACTTGTGAACATGTGAATGTGAGGGACTACAACCTCGTGCATGCATGCAACAGTCGCAGGTACACATGGACGCAAAAACTCACGCGACGCCCTAATGCATACATGTCCGAGCACACGACAGAACACACACGGTCACGCTCAAGTGCTCAATCTACACTCGCATGCACACACATACTCAGCCAGGGTGAGCTAGTGATCGTATAAACACCATAAAATGTATATATTGAGCGCAATGAGCGTATTATGAAGTCCACTGACCATATTTTTTTCAAATATATAGTGACAGCCAGTGTATTTATCTCGTTTGAAATTAAGCCATATTAACCGGAAAGGAGGCAGTATTGACTAGCATTACTTTGTTGTGTCCCATCAACTTGCCGAACGAGGAGAAGCTTGTAGGACGGGAGAAGCTTGTGCGCGGTGGTTCGCAGGACAAGGGGCAAATTTTGACTAATGCAAGCTCTCCCTCGCTCAGGCGGTGGACGTGCAATAGTTAATTTGTTGTCAGATTGCCAGAAGCATACACTGTACTAGTACCATTATTGTTTGACTTCCCGAAGAGGCGAACAGCCAAGCACAAAGTTTACTAGTACTAGTACTACTACTATAGAGGTATGTACTACTACTAGGAACCGCATGGAGGAGCGTCTGCACTCTTATTTTATTTTAAAATGTGATAAAGCAATCTTCAACACATTTGGTTCTCTTCAAGGGTTCTCGCATGTGATAATGGAAGTTGATTGCATGGAACACTCGCCACAATTCTCGCTTAATTCTGGCTCATATCCTGTTACAAATAGGAGCGCTCGGTAATATTTTCTCTTTTTGTTATTTAGCATGTAAATAGGTCATAAAACCTTGCGGTACATTTTTGTGTGAACCGTGCTTGCTGCACTTTGAATGTGACCGAGAGCTGGCTTGATGAAACACCTCGCTTCCTTCTCTTTTTTTGCGGGGTACCTCACTTCCTAGTGACCAGTCTCTTGACTGATCATCCTAAGAATGCGTATATATGAATAAAGCTCTCTCATTTACCTGCAAAAAAGATTAAGCCATATTAACCGGAAAGGAGGGGGTATGGACTAGCACTACTTTTAGGTGTGTCCCATCAACTCGCAGAACGAGGAGAAGCTTGCAGGACAAGGTGAAGCTCGCTTACGCCCACTACATCTACCTCAAGTCTAGTGGCTCGCGGGACGAGGAGAAGCTTTTGACTAATGCAACCTACCCTCGCCTAGGCGGTGGACCTGGAGCAGTTCATTCGGTGTCAGATTGCCAGAGCCATACACTGTAGTACCATCATTATTCGACTTCACGAAGAGGCGAAGAGCCAAGCGCAAGGTTTAGTAGTACGAGTAGTACTACTACTAGAACCACATGGTGGAGCGTCTGTACTCTTATTTTATTTTAATCTCTGATAAAGTACACATTTATTTGGGATAAGTGCGGAAAACGGCAGCCCAATAGTAGTATTAAAAAACATCAAACATGTAATGATGATATCGATCAACC
Source organism: Triticum urartu (assembly GCF_003073215.2). Lineage (NCBI taxonomy): Eukaryota > Viridiplantae > Streptophyta > Magnoliopsida > Poales > Poaceae > Triticum > Triticum urartu. The sequence goes on along the minus strand of NC_053022.1, from coordinate 198,968,144 downwards.
ATACTCGAATATATCTTGGCTTCCGTGTGAGCCCGTCCGTGTGTTCTCGCTCCTCGTCTCTCTCAAGGAACGGCGGGTTGGCCATTTTGTCATCAATTGAGATCCATTTGCTCACACTCCGGTCCCACATGTCAGTGATATGCCAAGAGGAAGTGCGTTGACCGACTAGCTATACGCGTACTTGGTTATGCACCTTCATACTACTCCTCCCTCCGTCACAGTTTACAGGGCGCGCTTCATTCTCATGCATTTCTCTCCATGCAATTCCACCACCAGAGAGACTTTAGACGCCTTTGGTTTAATGCTCAATTAATTAGGGTGTGGTAACCGCAATCAAGTCCACAATTTTCTCTCGATGTACTACGTGTGTACGCGGAGTGGAGTAAGTGCATGCATGTGTGTACCCGAGGTGGAAGCACTGCATGCATGTGTGTACGCATTATTTCCTCTAGTAATAGACGCCGTGCTATAACTACCAATGCTATTTTTCAGGCCGATCGCTAGTTGCCTTGGTCCCAGAGATTGTTTTTTTAAGCGGGCTCTTTAAACAATGACAAAGGGAGTAGTATGAGCGGATTCAAAGAAGAGCGTATTGATGGTTGCTTCTTCCGAGCAACTTACAGTGGGAAAGGTGGGGCTTATGATTCGACTACTCATTACTCACTATTAGTGCGGCGCAACGACTAGGCTGAGTCTCCCATGCGGTTGTGCACTACTCCCTCCGTTCTTAAATATACTGCGGAGTATTTGTCTTTCTAGAGATTTCAACGAGTGACTACATATGAAGCAAAATGAGTGAATCTACACTCTAAAATATGTCCATTTGAAATTTGTCAAAAGATAAATATTTAGGAATGGAGGGAGTATAATTTTGTGCATGGCACATGGACCCAGATGCTGAAGAGGCTTCTGGCAATTCTATCAAGCTTCCAACATTTGTTACATAATTGATGTACTATACAAATAATTTTCCAGTGACATAAAATTGTACAATGCTCTGGGCTTTCATGTTTTGTTTCATGTGTCTTGCCATCGATGCTCTTTCTAAAAAAAATTAAAAAAATAACTTCCTTGCTAATGCATCTGAATGATTAGCAGATCAGAGCTAATATTTACATCACAATTGAAGACAAAGTTGTGAGAAGGTGTTAAATTAAAATTGATCCATGCTTTCATTGGCAGCAAATTCCCCCCAGCTATGTCTAAATTAACAAGGCATGTTGGGAAAAAAGTAGCTGTCTGGAGCATGCAACATTCCGATCATTTTGTGTAGTTCCACTAAAATAGAGCTGAGTGTCCCTATTCCAAAGATAATGTAACGCCCCGAGACCGTTGTGCCAGGTGTCCTCCAGTTATTCCCTGTTGTTACCTTGTCATTGCTTGCGTGTCATGCATTGCATATCATGTCATTATGTGCATTTCATTTGCATATCATGTCATCCGAGCATTTTCCCCGTTGTCCGTTTTGCATTCCGGCGCTCCGATCTCCTCCGGTGGTCATTTCTACCTTCTTCTCGTGTGTGGGGGTTAAACATTTCTGGATTGGACTGAGACTTGGCTTACTACCGGTAGACCGCCTGTCAAGTTTCATACCATTTGGACTTTGTTTGATACTCCAATGGTTAACCGAGGGACCGAGAAGGCCTCGTGTGTGTTGCAGCCCAACACCCCTCCAAAGTGGCCCAAAACCCACTTAAACCTTCTCCATCACCTCCGTCGTTCGATCACGATCGTGTGGCCGAAAACAACACCTCATTTGGACTCTCCTAGCTCCCTCTACCTATAAATATGTGATCCCCTCCGAAATTCGCGATGCAAACCTTAAAATCCCTCCCCTCGCGCCACCGGACAAATCCTCCCACGCCGGACAATGTCCGCACCGCCGCGTCGGACGAATCGCGTCGCGCCACCTGTCCTCCGTCGCCGTCCTCGCGCCGCCGGCCTGCGGAGCCCATCGCGGGCCCGCGTGGGCCCAGATCCGCGCCGTCGCCCAGCGCCTGCCCCGCCACCATGCTTAAGCGCCGCCACCGCGCGTACTGGACGCGGTCCCTTCCCGTCGGCGCCGCCATTGCTGGTGCAGCCGTCTTCGCCGGAAGCTTGCTGCCTCCGCGTCCCTACCGCCCCCTTCACCGGAGATGACCGGATCCGGCCGGCTGCCGTCAGATCCGGGCACCTCGCGCCACCTCCGGCCGTCCCGCGCCTCGAGCTCGCCGGAGCCGCGCCGGGAACCGCCGCCGCCGCCCCTGTCTCCCCGAATCCAGGCGGGATCGGGACGACGACCTCGCACTGGCCATGTGGGCCGCGGCCCAGCTCCACCCCTGCCGGCTCATTTTCCCTACGGCCCGGTGTATTTTTTTCCTCTCGCAAGGGTATATTTCTACCAAGTCACCGAAATTCCCAGATCCATTTTCCCATGTTCATCATGCCGTATCTTTGCATCCGTAGCTCCGTTTTGCGCGTATAGCATATCAAAATGTTCGTCTCAGAGAGTACATCATTTCATCTCATTGCATCATTTTCATTTGAGTTCATCTTGATGCCCGAAATGCTGTTAGAAGACTGTTACTTGAGTTAATTGTCGGATCTGCTGCTCCATTTAGATATTTGTCATTTTTGCCATGATTATTGTGTGCATGTTATGCCCATGAGCTCTACATGTGTTTTTTTATATGTTTTGCCATATATCCATAGGTGCAACCCATGTATTTTTGTTATGTGTGTGGTGACTAGCACAAGCCTGCAAAGTGAGGCACTTGGTAATGCTGATTGCAGGGACTTAGCATTTCCACCAAGTCCTTGAGCTGTTTATCTCATATTGCCATATGTTCATGTTGTTTCCTAGTGATCCGTGCCTTTTTTGAGGATGATCAATAAGGATGTTTTGTTAATCTTGTAGTGCTCTATCCATCCATGTCTTTTTTTGCAATTATGGAGCACCCTAGCTTGAGTCAATCGAGCTCTTCTTTTGCTATTTCGTGAATCTGGGCAGATTGTCTACTTGTTAGCGATTTTGCCGAGGATGTTGTAGTTGATCCGTGCATGCCATGTTATTATTCTTGCCATGTCTAGCTTGTATTTTGTGTATTCTTGATGGGTGTATGCTTAGTTTGTCATGACTTGCTCTGTAGTGAGTGCATCGAGCTCGTAAACATTCCTACTTGATATCTGATTTGCATGCTCCAGTTTTTCACTAAGTCTGTGATCTGATTGTGTTTTTGCCATGTTCACATGCTTGCAAATATATTTTCTGATCCCTTTTGGCTCAAGGTCACTAAGGGACTTTTGTTAAGCTCTTTGAGTAGCTCCATGCCATGCTTTACTTTTCCATGTTTAGGTACTGTAGCATATAGTTTTTGATGCTCCAAAGTGAGCTACCTGATCTGAAATTCCAGACAAGTGTTAATTTCACTAAGTCTGAGATCTGTTTACCAAATGCATTTTTGCCATGCTTGTTTGAACCTTTTATTGGATGAATTGGCCATAGCTCAGTGTTCATCTTTTGTTAAGCATCATGAATTGATCCCTTCCATGTATTTTGATGCCATGTTTGAGTGCTGTAGCGTGTTCATCTTGTTGCATTTAGATGGTTACTTGCTGTAAATCGTAGACCGGTGCCATATTTGAATTGCTTGCCATTTCCAAACCGTAACTCCGATTCCGGTGATCTTTATATCGTTTTCAAGAGATTTCACCTCACCTTTCCAGTGGCACACTTGGATTTCCATGTGGAGGCCAGATCCTATCATTCCTTGTCAAATCATGCATATGCATCGCATATCGCATCCCGCATATCATATCATGTTCATATGTTGGTTGTTTACTATGTTGTGTGCTTCTTTTCCGGTGTTTGCTCCTTCGGGTTGGTTACGGTTACGTCGCGTTTGTGAGGACCCGTTCGTCTACATCTGTTTGTCTTCTTCATGGACTCGTTCTTCTTCCTTGCGGGATTTCAGGCAAGATGACCATACCCTCGAAATCACTTCTATCTTTGCTTGCTTAGTTGCTCGCTCTTTTGCAATGTCTATGCTGCGATACCTACCACTTGCTTTTCATGCCTCCCATATTGTTGAACCAAGCCTCTAACCCACCTTGTCCTAGCAAACCATTGTTTGGCTATGTTACCGCTTTGCTCAGCCCCTCTTATAGCGTTGTTAGTTGCAGGTGAAGATTGAAGTTTGTTCCTTGTTGGAATATGGAGATGTTGTTCCTTGTTGGAACATATTTACTTGTTGGGATATCAATATATATCTTATTTAATTAATGCATCTATATACTTGGTAAAGGCTGGAAGGCTCGGCCTTATGCCTGGTGTTTTGTTCCACTCTTACCGCCCTACTTTCCGTCATATCGGTGTTATGTTCCCGGATTTTGCGTTCCTTACGTGGTTGGGTTATAATGGAAACCCCTTGACAGTTCGCTTTGAATAAAACTCCTCCAGCAAGGCCCAACCTTGGTTTTACCATTTGCCACCTAGCCTTTTTTCCCTTGGGAGTCGCGCATCCCGAGGGTCATCTTTATTTTAACCCCCCCGGGCCAGTGCTTGTCTAAGCGTTGGTCCAAACTAGAGCCCCTTGCAGTGCCACCTAGGGGAAACTCGAGGGCTGGTTTTAGTTGTACGGATTGCTTATCCGGTGTTTCCCTGAGAACGAGATATGTTCAGCTCCTATCGGGATGTCGGCGCATCGGGTGGTCTTGCTGGACTTGTTTTACCATTGTCGAGGATGTCTTGTAGAACCGGGATACCAAGTCTGATCGGAATGTCTCGGGAGGAGGTCTATTCCTTTGTTGACCGTGAGAGCTTGTCATGGGCTAAGTTGGGACACCCCTACAGGGATTTGAACTTTCGAAAGCCGTGCCCGCGGTTATGGCAGATGGGAATTTTTAAATGTCCGGTTGTATAAAACCCTGAAGTTGACCTTAATTAAAATACATCAACCGCGTGTGTAACCGTGATGGTCTCTTTCCGGCGGAGTCCGGGAAGTGAACATGGTGTTGGAGTTATGCTTGACGTAGGTTGTTTTAGGATCACCTCTTGTTCATACTTTTATCGACCGTGCTTTGCCTTCTCTTCTCGCTCTCATTTGCGTATGTTAGCCACCATATATGCTAGTCGCTTGCTGCAGCTCCACCTCATACCTTTTACCTTACCCATAAGCTTAAATAGTCTTGATCGCGAGGGTGTGAAATTGCTGAGTCCCCGTGGCTCACAGATACTTCCAAAACCAGCTTGCAAGTGCCGATGAGACCGTGCAGATGACGCAACCAAGCTCAAGGAGGAGCTCGATAAAGATCTTGTCCTTTGCGTTGTTCGTTCTAGTTGATCAGTAGTGGAGCCCAGTTGGGGTCGATCGGGGACACCTTTGTCGCATTTGGGGTTCTTCTTTTATTTTGGTTCCGTAGTCGGACCTTGATTGTATTTGGATGTTGTAATGTTTTATTCATGTAATTGTGTGAAGTGGCGATTGTAAGCCAACTATGTATCTTTTCCCTTATGTATTACATGGGTTTTTTGCGAAGATTACCTCACTTGCGACATTTCTTTCAATGCGGTTATGCCTCTAAGTCGTGCTTCGACACGTGGGAGATATAGCCGCATCGAGGGCGTTACAAGTTGGTAATCAGAGCCTTCCCCGACCTTAGGAGCCCCATTGCTTGATCGTTTTTAGCGGCCGAGTTGTGTCTAGAAAAATGTTTTGAGTCATTTAGGAATTATATATCGGAGAGTTAGGAATTCTTTTACTTCCCAGTCCCTTCATCGCTCTGGTAAGGCATCCTGACGTAGAGTTTTGACTCTTCTCTTCTCAAATTTCACTAAAAAAAATTTAGGATCACGCGGGTATCTTGGAATCGTTCCGATGGTTTTGTGACGAGAACATTGTCTTGGTGCCTCCTGTCAGGGGTTTTGTGGAAGTGTCTCGGGGAGTTGAGCTCTGAGGTGTTGTCGTCATAATTTTATTGTTGCAGTTCTGGAATACCTGAGTTTAGTACGCCGACATCGAAAATCTCTTTTATGCAGTTCGTTGGTGAGATAACCTCAACGCCACCCAGTGCTGGGGCGGGAGTTCGGGAGTATTGCCATAACTTGTATAACGGATGTTTTTCAAAGGTTGAGGTAGACGATTTCCGAAGGTTTCTTGGTTATGTGTTGAAGGATGGATACAGCTGGATGTAGGATTTGCTAGATTTGGGTGAGATATTATGCTTCCCCTATATCCCCAACACCTGATTGCATAACCGGAAAGTTTTGGGAGTTTATAAGTGGGAATTCAAGTAGCTCTTAGGATATCTTTCCGACAGATGTATGATTTGAAATTGGGGTTCGACGTCTAGTGGTCCGCCTATTCACGGTCGGTTTTAAAGTGGTCTCATTGTGTCTTAAAGAGTCCTTGGCTATGCCGACTCGGGGACGCTTCATATGTCATGTGCACTTCCTTGTACATGATGGTGCTGTACGATCGAGCCCGTGTAGACCCCACCACGAAAACTTCGGACGAAATCTCTATCATATGTTTGTTATGCTTATTCTGCAAGCCAATCCTTTGTTTTGTTTTCAGTTGTGGTATTCGAGTTGCTTCGAAGTCAAATGTTGATTCCATACCTTCCCCAAATGTTGCTCTCATACTCCGATGCGAATACTAATCCTTCTCGATCATCGAGTCTATCATGTCAATCCTTGTCAGCTGGTGCGATTCACTTCAAGATGATCCTATCATTTGTCTCATCCGTAAGAGAAACTCTAACTCTTCTCAAAGGTGTTTGTTTCATCCATCTCCAAGTTACCTTTGTTTTTTTCCCCGCCCTCCCACCCTTGTTTTTCTTCAAGGATTCAGATTTCTTAATCACTATCCATTTTATTGATGGAAGTCCCTCCGTTCTATTTCCTTCATGTTCTTATCCGGTGATTCTCATGAAGATACTAACAGAGCTTCTAGTTCATCATTCTTTGTTTCTTTTATCTTCTCCGGTGGTTTCAAGTCAAGCTTTGTTGATCTTACCCTTTCCTCTTTTCAATGCCTTCTCATACCGGTGCACCTCATAATAATTCACTTCTCACTATTCTTTTGTTCTGGCGTGCTCAAGCTTTCTCAAAAGGCTCGTCTTGTCATTCAAGATCCGTTTAACCTAGTTTGAGATTGTTATCTTATTCAAGCCATTTAATTCAACTGGTGCAATATCTCTTTTCAAGTAATCATTTCAACGGTGTTTCTTTTGAGTGGGCCCTAACCCACAGGTCTTTTCCCAGGATCTTACCTGACTCTTCTTATTTCCCGGGGATATCCTTAAAGTTCTTGTCAAAGTTTGACGTAAGAATGATTTATCATTAGTCAGATGCCCTTGTCCAAGATCTTTCTAATCCTTTTCATCGTTGGCTCAACTTTTCCATTCTTCATTCCGGTGTGCCTCAATAATTCTTGGTGCTGTACTCGTCGTCATTCTCGAATGTTGAAGACCGAAGAAGAGTTTCTCTTTAATCTTGCTCTTTTCTCTTCAAGATTCGTGATTCTAGCTTGTTTCCATCCTCTCATAATTGTCTTGATCGTGAGAATTCTTTTCACCTATCCGGAGCAATTCAAGATTCTGCTAAGTTTGATTATCCGGAGGCCATCATTTCGGGATTATTCATTCTCAGCTTTCAGCTATCATTCTCCAATTTTACCGGTGTTTCGCTCAAGTGATCTTTAATCGGCTCGTGATCTCTTCGTTCTCTTTTATGTAAATTCCCCTCAAGTATCTTCATTTGCTCTCTAATTCTTCCCGGTGCTTCTTTATTTTTCTTCTTCGTTCATTTTCAATTCTTACGGTGGTTCGCTCAAGATTCTTCTTACCTTGTTATCATATCAATTCATTCATTGTTTTCAATCCTACCGGTGGATTCGTTGAAGACCTTTCCAAGTTTATGTTATATCTCTCTTGATCTTTTACGAGAATAACTGATATGCCAAATCCATTGATTATCATCAATTTAATTGGTGAAGGATAAGCATAATGTAATTCTTATTCTTGTTTCATCCAAATGATTAATTCTTATTCCAGAGGCCCTTCAAACTCTCGGTTTCATTTGTTTCATCTTCTCTTTTTGCCCGGAGTTCCAACCTCTTTCAATTATATTATCACGGAGTTCTCTATCTAAACCATTGCGAGGCTTAAATCTTATTCTTTTCATCATTCAATTATTTTGGATCATTCTTTTATTACCGGAGTTCTTCATGAAGGTTCTACATGATGGATTCATCAAGGATTTAATCCCTTCTCGAAGTTTTCATCGAGATTCTTTTCTAAGGAGCTCAAGCATTCTCATCTTGCAATCCGGAGTGCAATTCTTTCTTCCTTATCATTGGAGATGGTATTATGTCATTCTTGATAATTTGAATTCATGTTTCTTGATTCACATGTTGTCATGAATGAGATATTTCAAATCCATCAATCTCGTCATTGGAGTTATCTTGGGTTATATTTCACCTTAAGCCTTCCCTAAGGATGGTTGTTATTATGGTGCTTATAAATGATCCTTTTATCCTTTCTAGTGGGATATTTTTCTCGTCTCCTTGTTCTTATCAATCCAATTATTTTCCCATGAGTGGCAGGTTGTCACCTCATATTTTGAGCTGTATTCCATAATACTATATCAAGCTTATCTTTTCGTTGTTGTGTTTCCATCAACTCCGTTCGACCCTACTCCTAAGGATACCTTTTCAAGTTCTTTTGTGGCAGAAGTTGGCATTTTCTTCTCCATTCTTTTATTTCAATTATCTATATTCTATTCTTTCGTTCCAGAGGCATTATGTTGTTGCTCTTTTCAATCAATCATCTCTTTTTGTCAAAGATCATGCTTTTTTTCATGCCTATCCATTTAACCGGAGTGTCGTGTCCTCTGCTCAAGTTCTTTTCACCGTATCAAGTCTTGCATAACTTCTTAACAAGAGTGCTTTCAATATATATCTTGCCCTTCAACCTTGAGGTTTTTCGCAATGTTCTTTGTCCCTCCTTGCTAACGGTGTGTTTTCGACTTTGTTCACCTTCGTTGTATTCTTTTCTTGAATTTGTTCAACCTCTCAAGGTTATTTGGTTTCACTTGTTTGTCAAAGAAGCAACTTAGTTTTACCTCTTCTCTTTCTCTTCCGTTTGTCCCTCCGGTGCCATTCTAGATCTCGGGACGAGATCCTCTCGTAGTGGTGGAGTGTTGTAACGCCCCGAGACCGTTGTGCCAGGTGTCCTCCAGTTATTCGCTGTTGTTGCCTTGTCATTGCTTGCGTGTCATGCATTGCATATCATGTCATCATGTGCATTTCATTTGCATACATGTTCGTCTCATGCATCCGAGCATTTTCCCCATTGTCCGTTTTGCATTCCGGCGCTCCTATCTCCTCCGGTGGTCATTTCTACCTTCTTCTCGTGTGTGGGTTTAAACATTTCTGGATTGGACCGAGACTTGCCAAGCGACCTTGGCTTACTACCGGTAGACCGCCTGTCAAGTTTCGTACCATTTGTACTTCGTTTGATACTCCAACGGTTAACCGAGGGACCGAGAAGGCCTCGTGTGTGTTGCAGCCCAACACCCCTCCAAAGTGGCCCAAAACCCACTTAAACCTCCTCCATCATCTCAGTCGTTCGATCACGATCGCGTAGCTGAAAACCGCACCTCATTTGGACTCTCCTAGCTCCCTCTACCTATAAATATGTGATCCCCTCCGAAATTCGCGGTGCAAACCTTAAAATCCCTCCCCTCGCGCCACCGGACAAATCCTCCCACGCCGGACAATGTCCGCACCGCCGCGTCAGATGAATCGCATCGCGCCACCTGTCCTTCGCCGCCGTCCTCGCGCCTTCGGCCCGCGGATCCCAACGCAGGCCCGCGCGGGCCCAGATCCGCGCCGCCGCCCAGCGCCTGCCCCGCCGCCATGCTTAAGCGCCGCCACCGCGCGTACTGGACGCGGTCCCTTCCCGCCGGCGCCGCCATCACCGGTGCAGCCGTCTTCGCCGGAAGCTCGCTGCCTCCGCGTCCCTGCCGCCGCCCCTCACCGGAGATGACCGGATCCGGCCGCCCGCCGCCAGATCCAGGCACCTCGCGCCTCCTCCGGCCGTCCCGCGCCTCGAGCTCGCCGGAGCCGCGCCGGGAACCGCCGCCGCCGCCCCTGTCTCCCCGAATCCAGGCGGGATCGGGATGACAACCTCGTGCCGGCCATGTGGGCCGCGGCCCAGCTCCGCCCCTGCCGACCCATTTTCCCTCCGGCCCGGTGTATTTTTTTCCTCTCGCAAGGGTATATTTCTACCAAGTCACCGAAATTCCCAGATCCATTTGCCCATGTTCATCATGCCGTATCTTTGCATCCGTAGCTCCGTTTTGCGCGTAGCATATCAAAATGTTCGTCTCAGAGAGTACATCATTTCATCTCATTGCATCATTTTCATTTGAGTTCATCTTGATGCCCGAAATGCTGTTAGAAGAGTGCTACTTGAGTTAATTGTCGGATCTGCTGCTCCATTTAGATATTTGTCATTTTTGCCATGATTATTATGTACATGTTATGCCCATGAGCTCTACATGTGTTTTGTTATATGTTTTGCCATATATCCAGAGGTGCAACCCATGTATTTTTGTGATGTGTGTGGTGATTAGCACAAGCCTGCAAAGTGAGGCACTTGGTAATGCTGATTGCAGGGACTTAGCATTTCCACTAAGTCCTTGAGTTGTTTATCTCATATTGCCATATGTTCATGTTGTTTCCTGGTGATCCGTGCCTTTTTGAGGATGATCAGTAAGGATGTTTTGTTAATCTTGTAGTTCTCTATCCATCGATGTCTTTGTTTGCAATTATGGAGCTCCCTAGCTTGAGTCAATCGAGCTCTACTTTTGCTATTTCGTGAATCTGGGCAGATTGTCTACTTGTTAGCGATTCTGCCGAGGATGTTGTAGTTGATCCGTGCATGCCATGTTATTATTCTTGCCATGTCTAGCTTGTATTTTGTGTATTATTGATGGGTGTATGCTTATCTTGTCATGACTTGCTCTGTAGTGAGTGCATTGAGCTCGTAAAACATGCCCACTTGATATCTGATTTGCATGCTCCAGTTTTTCAGTCTGTGACCTGATTATGTTTTTGCCATGTTCACATGCTTGCAAATGTATTTTCTGATCCCTTTTGGCTCAAGGTCACTAAGGGACTTTTGTTAAGCTCTTTGAGTAGCTCCATGCCATGCTTTACCTTTCCATGTTCAGGTCCTGTAGCATATAGTCTTCATGCTCCAAAGTGAGCTACCTGATCTGAAATTCCAGACAAGTGTTAATTTCACTATGTCTGAGATCTGTTTACCAAATGCATTTTTTCCATGCTTGTTTGAACCTGTTATTGGATGAATTGGCCATAGCTCAGTGTTCATATTTTGTTAAGCATCATGAATTGATCCCTTCCATGTATTTTGATGCCATGTTTGAGTGCTGTAGCGTGTTCATCTTGTTGCATTTAGATGGTTGCTTGCTGTAAATCGCAGACCAGTGCCATATTTGAATTGCTTGCCATTTCCAAACCGTAACTCCGATTCCGGTGATCTTTATATCGTTTTCAAGCGATTTCACCTCACCTTTCCAGTGGCACACTTGGATTTCCAAGTGGAGGCCAGATCCTATCATTCCTTGTCAAATCATGCATATGCATCGCATACCGCATCCCGCATATCATATCATGTTCATGTGTTGGTTGTTTAATATGTTGTGTGCTTCTTTTCCGGTGTTTGCTCCTTCGGGTTGGTTCCGGTTACGTCGCGTTTGTGAGGACCCATTCGTCTACATCCGTTTGTCTTCTTCATGGACTCGTTCTTCTTCCTTGCGGGATTTCAGGCAAGATGACCATACCCTCGAAATCACTTCTATCTTTGCTTGCTTAGTTGCTCGCTCTTTTGCTATGCCTATGCTGCGATACCTACCACTTGCTTTTCGTGCCTCCCATATTGTTGAACCAAGCCTCTAACCCACCTTGTCCTAGAAAACCGTTGTTTGGCTATGTTACCACTTTGCTCAGCCCCTCTTATAGCGTTGTTAGTTGCAGGTGAAGATTGAAGTCTGTTCCTTGTTGGAACATGGAGATGTTGTTCCTTGTTCGAACATGTTTACTTGTTGGGATATCACTATATATCTTATTTAATTAATGCATCTATATACTTGGTAAAGGGTGGAAGGCTTGGCCTTATGCCTGGTGTTTTGTTCCACTCTTGCCGCCCTAGTTTCCGTCATATCGGTGTTATGTTCCCGGATTTTGCGTTCCTTACGCGGTTGGGTTATAATGGGAACCCCTTGACAGTTCGCTTTGAATAAAACTCCTCCAGCAAGGCCCAACCTTGGTTTTACCATTTTCCACCTAGCCTTTTTTCCCTTGGGAGTCGCGCATCCCAAGGGTCATCTTTATTTTAACCCCCCCGGGCCAGTGCTTGTCTAAGTGTTGGTCCAAACTAGAGCCCCTTGCAGCGCCACCTCGGGGAAACTCGTGGGCTGGTTTTAGTTGTACGGATTGCTTATCCGGTGTTGCCCTGAGAACGAGATATGTGCAGCTCCTATCGGGATGTCGGCGCATCGGGTGGTCTTGCTGTACTTGTTTTACCATTGTCGAGGATGTCTTGTAGAACCGGGATACCGAGTCTGATCGGAATGTCTCGGGAGGAGGTCTATTCCTTTGTTGACCGTGAGAGCTTGTCATGGGCTAAGTTGGGACACCCCTGCAGGGATTTGAACTTTTGAAAGCCGTGCCCATGGTTATGGGCAGATGGGAATTTTTAAATGTCCGGTTGTAGAAAGCTGAAGTTGACCTTAATTAAAATGCATCAACCGCGTGTGTAACCATGATGGTCTCTTTCCGGTGGAGTCCGGGAAGTGAACATGGTTGTTGGAGTTATGCTTGACATAGGTTGCTATAGGATCACTTCTTGATCATACTTTTATCGACCGTGCTTTGCCTTCTCTTCTCGCTCTCATTTGCGTATGTTAGCCACCATATATGCTAGTCGCTTGCTGCAGCTCCACCTCATACCTTTTACCTTACCCATAAGCTTAAATAGTCTTGATCGCGAGGGTGTGAGATTGCTGAGTCCCCGTGACTCACAGATACTTCCAAAACCAGCTTGCAGGTGCCGATGAGTCCGTGCAGATGACGCAACCAAGCTCAAGAGGAGCTCGATGAAGATCTTGTCCTTTATGTTGATTCGTTCTAGTTGATCAGTAGTGTAGCCCAGTTGGGGTCGATCGGGGGACCTTTGTCGCATTTTGGGTTCTTCTTTTATTTTGGTTCCGTAGTCGGACCTTGATTGTATTTGGATGTTGTAATGTTTTATTCATGTAATTGTGTGAAGTGGCGATTGTAATCCAACTATGTGTCTTTTCCCTTATGTATTACATGGGTTGTTTGCGAAGATTACCTCACTTGCGACATTGCTTTCAATGCGGTTATGCCTCTAAGTCGTGCTTCAACACGCGGGAGATATAGCCGCATCGAGAGTGTTACAGATAATAAGTGTGATTACAATAATAGAGGATAGTTGATGAAAAAATAAACACACAAATAGAAGCCGGTCACCTTTGCAGTCTCTCTTAAGACTAACTAGTTGGAGAAGATTAAGCAAATAGTTGGAGAAGATTAGGCTCGGAGTTGGATGAGGAGTATAGAGCAAAACTAATCTCCCTTTGTGCAGTCGCACTGAAATGTAGAGACGTTGCCCGTGTGACATTTTAGTACAATTGCACAAAACACTCTTACGAAAAAAGTGATTTGTGTAGTTCACCAAAAGGTCACAATAGCAACGAGGTGAAATGGATAGCCCTGTTTGCAAAAAAAGAGGTAGAAAGGAAACAATTACTGGCCAATAACAGTCGATGACACATACGATGACAAAAAAGAAGCATATTCCTTGTCCTAAGGGAAGATAACAACACGGTTGTGTTTGTCTAAAACAGTGTGGGGAAGAGATTGCAATATGGAAAGTACGCTGGACAAGCTACGTTTTGGGCAAAGAACTATGGAAGATCCACATGCAAGATTTTCCACATGCAGCGACGTGGGAAGACGGGTAGTGGAGAAAGGCCGGAGGGGATACCCAGGGGTCGTCGGGATGTAACTAGGAGAGCGGCAGCGGGTGGGATCTGCCCATACTGCGGCAGCAAGTAGGTGGCGTAGGCCCTACCGTGCCGGAGCTTGGTCAGAGAGAACGGCGGGTATCGAAGATCGGGACGTGTTGCCTCGGTGCCATCGAATGGAGAAATGATGCACATCCTCCCTTTCTGCCGGCAGATGGGATGCGGCCGGATCAGTGACCAACGGTGAGAGAGAGAGGCCACCGCCACCTTGTGTGAGATACTCTGAAGAGAGAAAAACCCCGGCAGGCAGGCTCCATTGTATATAGTGGAGCGGACTACCTTTTTCTCCATAAAAATCGTTTTATATTCTGTGTACGTGCCATTGAGCAATATAACTTTATTTAAAAATAACGCGCCAACACATCAAGTTGAACTTTGTTTCGTGCACGCGTGGTACACGACCTCCGTAGGTAAACAACCACCACACACGCTCAAATTAGCACGTGGGCTGCCATTTCTTACAGAAATGAGCTCCACCATGTACCTGCATGGGTGTGGCTGGGCACGAAGCATGAGTATGTGCACCTATTCTCTTCATGTACGTACACCACCTACGTGGGGTTGTGTGAGAGAGATACAAACGTACAGAGATATAGTGTGTGGGTTCATGAGTGTTTTTGGGGGGGGGCATGAGAAATAGACAGGAAATATGTGTCAATGATATTTCAATCGAAAAACGTAACATATGCAATGTGTGTGAAATAGAGGCCAGGATATATCATATATATTGAGGGGGCGATCCACGAGAAGAGAGTGGAGCTATCATTGGCGTGAGGTATCCATGGAGTCGAAGAGAGGGATGATGTGTGTGTGTGTGCGCACGCATGCGATAGATAAAGAGTGCCATCAAATTTGTGTGTGCGCACGTCAAAGATATAGGGTGGCTGGCCTACTAGAACATGAGAGGTGACAGGCGCAGTTTGTCTCTGTGGCATGGATACCTACCTACAGCGCTCAACTATCGTTGTGTGGTGGGGGGTGGGAGGGGAGACCTAATTAACTAGAGGTACAATGGCTGGTATATGTGTGGAGGAGGAGAGAGACCTACCTTTATGTATTGAGGGAGATCGATCGACATCCATGCATATGTGTAGGAGAGGAATAAGGTTGGGAGAGAGACAGAGCTAGAGTGTCGGAGGGGTTGGTGGTGGGTTTGCTTCTAACAAATTCTAACAAATGGTGGGAGAGGCTTGCTAGACAAACGGAGGACACACCTGCAATATCAATAAGAGAGGGGATGCCTGCCTGTCTGTGCACGTGCGTGTGAGAGACGGGTCAGGAGGCATGCACGAATGATGAGGGGGGACGATATGGCTGTGGTAAGAAGACATAACTACATAGGAAGATCAATTGTCCTCTGTTAGATAAAGGAGAGACATAACTTGTGAGGTACGTCGATCGATGGGTGGTGGAAAATAGTAAAAGTTGACCTAGGTATATGTAGGGAGATCGATCGGTATACTGCATGTATGTGTTAGAAGCAAATAAGGCCCGGAGAGAAGGATGGAGAGAGAGGGATGCAACTAGGAGGTGGTGCGAGAGGCATACTATATCAAGGGGGAAGGAGTGTGCGAGTACGAGATCGATGAAAAGAGGGGTGGGAGTGAGGCATGGACGGTGAGAAGAGAAGAGGGAAAGCTTGTGTTTGTGATAGGCACACCTGGCTAGAGAGGCATATCGATCGATGTGTGCCGTAAAGAAGGAGCTGGGGGGCTACACACACCGTGGGTGAACGACCAAAAGTGAAAAGACACATTTGTGCGATGGAGCTAGAGAATGTTGAGGGAGGGTGAGAGGGATGCGGGTGTGTGCATGCACGAGAGAAAGTTAGTGCTAGCTACAAAGATAAGAGGATTGTGTGGGTGTAAAAGACGAATAGAGATCATAATTCAATATAAAAAGTGAATTCGGATATTTGAAGAATTTATCATAGTGTTTTAAACCGACGCATGCACATGGTGTGGTTATGAACATGTTATACTACACATAATATATTTTATCTCTACTCTTATAAAAAACAGAGTTGTTGATGATGGTGTGCCTGCCATCCTGCAATATAGGCCGTCTGATTTATATCTGACGGATAGGAAGGAAACTATGGCAATTTTGAAAAATATACCCACAGCCCTCTCCACATTTGCAATAAGGCCTCCCCTCGATCATCTTGATGTTCCGTGGAACACATGGTCATCTTGCTAGTACTACATATAATATATAGAACATTGATTATAATTTGGGATAATGTGTGGCTTTTGCAGCTCAGGGCTAAATACTTGTCAAAATGTAGGGGGCGGGGCACTATACTTTGTGTGATAAATGTTGGGGAACGCAGTATTTCAAAAAATTGACCTACGATCACACAAGATCTATCTAGGAGATGATAGCAACGAGGGGCGAGAGTGTGTCTATGTACCCTCATAGACCAAAAGTAGAAGCGTTTAGTAACGCGGTTGATGTAGTCGAACATCTTCGTGATCCAACCGATCCAAGTACCAAATGCATGGCACCTCCGCGATCAGCACACATTCAGCTCGAGGACGTCCCTCAAACTCTTGATCCAGTTGAGGCCAAGGGAGAGTTCCGTCAGCACGACGACATGGTGACGGTGATGATGAAGTTACCGACGCAGGGCTTCGCCTAAGCACTACAACGATATGACCGAGGTGTGTAACTGTGGAGGGGGCACCACACACGGTTAAAAGATCAACTTGTGTGTCTTTGGGGTGCCCCCTCCCCACGTATATAAAGGGGGGAGGAGAGGAGGCCGGCCCAAGGAGGGGGCGCGCCATGGGGGGATCCCTACTTGGACTCCTATTCCAAGTAGGATTCGGTCCCTCCCCCCTTTACTAGACCAAGTAGGAGAAGAAGGGAAAGAGGAGAGAAGAGAAGGAAGGAGGGGGCACGCGCCACCTCTGGCCGGCCCTCTTTATTCTCCACTAAGGACCATTGTGGCCCATTAATCCCCCGGGGGTTTCCGGTAACCCCCCCCCCCCCCCCCCCCCCCCCCCCCCCCCCCCCCGGTAATTCGAAAAATGTCTGAACCTATCTGAAACCATTCCGGTGTCCAAACATAACCTTCCAATATATCAATCTTTATGTATCGACCATTTCGAGACTCCTCGTCATGTTTGTGATCTCATCCGGGACACCGAACAAACTTCGGTTCATCAAAACACAAAACTCATAATACAAATCGTCATCGAACGTTAAGCGTGCGGACCCTACGGGTTTGAGAACTACGTAGACATGACCGAGACACAATAGAGGAACCTGGATGTTCATATTGGCTCCTCCTACATATTCTACAAAGATATTTATCGGTCAAACCGCATAACAACATACGTTGTTCCCTTTGTCATCGGTATGTTACTTGCCCGAGATTTGATTGTCGGTATCATCATACCTAGTTCAATCTCGTCACCAGCAAGTCTCTTTACTCATTCTGTAATGCATCATCCCATGGCTAACTCATTAGACACATTGCTTGCAAGGCTCATAGTGATGTGCATTACCGAGAGGGCCCAGAGATACCCCTCCGATGCACGGAGTGACAAATCCTAATCTTGATCTATGCCAACTCAACAAACACCATTGGGGACACCTGTATATAGCATCTTTATAATCGCCCAGTTACGTTGTGACGTTTGATAGCACACAAGGTGTTCCTCCGGTATTCGGGAGTTGCATAATCTCATAGTCTGAGGAACATGTATAAGTCATGAAGAAAGCAATAGCAGAAAAACAAAACGATCATTATGCTAAGCTAACGGATGGGTCTTGTCCATCACATCATTCTCTAATGATGTGATCCCTTTCATCAAATGACAACACATGTCTATGGCTAGGAAACTTAACCATATTTGATTAACGAGCTAGTCAGGTAGAGGCATACTAGGGGCACTCTATTTGTCTATGTATTCACTCATGTACTAAGTTTCTGGTTAATACAATTCTAGCATGAATAATAAACATTTATCATAATATAAGGAAATATAAATAACAACTATATTATTGCCTCTAGGGCATATTTCCCTCAGTCTCCCACTTGCACTAGAGTCAATCATCTAGATTAGATAGTAAAGATTCTAACACCCATGCAGTCTTGGTGCTGATCATGTTTTGCTCGTGAGAGAGGCTTAGTCAACGGGTCTGCAACATTCAGATCCGTATGTATCTTGCAAATCTCTATGTCTCCCTCCTTGACTTGATCGCGGATGGAATTGAAGCTTCTCTTGATGTGCTTGGTTCTCTTGTGAAATCTGGATTCCTTTGCCAAGGCAATTGCACCAGTATTGTCACAAAAGATTTTCATTAGACCCGATGCACTAGGTATTACGCCTAGATCGGATATGAACTCCTTCATCCAGACTCCTTCATTTGCTGCTTCCGAAGCAGCTATGTATTCCGCTTCACACATAGATCCCGCCACGACGCTCTGCTTAGAACTGCACCAACTGACAGCTCCACCATTCAATAAAAATACGTATCCGGTTTGTGACTTACAGTCATCCGGATTACTGTCAAAGCTCGCATTGACGTAACCGTTTACAACGAGCTCTTTGTCACCTCCATAAATGGGAAACATATCCGTAGTCCTTTTCAGGTATTTCAGGATGTTCTTGACCGCTGTCCAGTGATCCACTCCTGGATTACTTTGGTACCTCCCTGCTAAACTAATAGCAAGGCACACATCAGGTCTGGTACACAACATTGCATACATGATAGAACCTATGGCTGAGGCATAGGGAATGACTTTCATTTTCTCTCTATCTTCTACAGTGGTCGGGCATTGAGTCTGACTCAACTTCACACCTTGTAACACAAGCAAGAACCCTTTCTTTGACCGATCCATTTTGAACTTCTTCAAGACTTTATCAAGGTATGTGTGATACCTCTCCATCGTATCTACTTTTCCAAACACTTTTGCCCTTGTTTTGGACTCTAACTTGCATGATTTGAATGGAACTAACCCGGACTGACGTTGTTTTCAGCAGAATTGCCATGGTGTTATCTTTGTGCAGAAATAAAAGTTCTCAGAATGACCTGAAAATCAACGGAGATTATTTTTGGAATATATAAAAAATACTGGAAGAAGAATCCACGTCAAGGAGCCCACACCATGTCCACGAGGGTGGGGGCGCGCCTACCCCCTGGGTGCACCCCCTGCCTCGTGGGCCCCCTGACGCTCCACCGACTCCATATATTCGTGTTCGGGGAGAAAAAATTTAGAGAGAAGGATTCATCATGTTTTACGATACAGAGCCGCCGCCAAGCCCTAAACTCTCTCGGGAGGGCTGATCTGGAGTCTGTTCGGGGCTCCGAAGAGGGGAATCCGCCGCCTTTTTCATCATCAACCTTCCTCCATCACCAATTTCATGATGCTCACCGCCGTGCGTGAGTAATTCCATCGTAGGCTTGCTGGACGGTGATGGGTTGGATGGGATTTATCATGTAATCGAGTTAGTTTTGTTAGGGTTTGATCCCTAGTTTCCACTATGTTCTGAGATTGATGTTGCTATGACTTTGCTATGCTTAATGCTTGTCACTAGGGCCCGAGTGCCATGATTTCAGATCTGAACCTATTATGTTTTCATCAATATATGAGAGTTCTTGATCCTATCTTGCAAGTCTATAGTCACATATTATGTGTTATGATCCGTTAACCCCGAAGTGACAATAATTGGGATCATTACCGGTGATGACCGTAGTTTGAGGAGTTCATGTATTCACTATGTGTTAATGCTTTGGTCCGGTACTCTATTAAAAGGAGGCCTTAATATTCCTTAGTTTCCAATAGGACCCCGCTGCCACGGGAGGGTAGGACAAAAGATGTCATGCAAGTTCTTTTCCATAAGCATGTATGGCTATATTCGGAATACATGCCTACATTACATTGATGAACTGGAGCTAGTTCTGTGTCACCCTATGTTATGACTGTTACATGATCGATCGCATCCGACATAATTTTCCATCACCAATCCATTGCCTACGAGCTTTCCATATATTGTTCTTCGCTTATTTACTTTTCCGTTGCTACTATTACATCACTATAAAACCCAAAATATTACTCTTGCTACTGTTACTTTTTGCCACCGTTACCACTAGTGTCATATTACTTTTCTACTAAATACCTTGCTGCAGATATTAAGTTTCCAGGTGTGGTTGAATTGACAACTCGGCTGCAAATACTTGAGAATATTCTTTGGCTCCCCTTGTGTCGAATCAATAAATTTGGGTTTAATACTCTACCCTCGAAAACTGTTGCGATCCCCTATACTTGTGGGTTATCAAGACTATTTTCTGGCGTCGTTGCCGGGGAGCATAGCTCTATTCTTTGAGTCACTTGGGATTTATATCTTCTTATCACTATGAAGAACTTGAAAGATCAAAGAACCAAGATCTATCCCTCAACTACGATGGGAGGTAAGGAACTGCCATCTAGCTCTGCACTTGATTCACCTTTTGTTATGAGTAAACTTGCGACACCTATACATGCTATTGATTCTGATAGGTTGCATGTTATTGATGATGTCACTTCCGCTTTGCATGATACTTATAATGAAACTACTTCTATGCTTGATACTACTGTACCACTAGGTGAATTTCTCGATGAACAACTTGCTAGGGCTAGAGAGAATGAAATTATTGAAACTGATAATATTGATGAAAGTGATGATTAAGATTCTCCCCCTAGATATGAATTGCCTGTTGTTGCTGAGGGTTATGTTATGGATGAAGAAACTGCTAGAGGTTTCTTAGCTTGCAATGATAGATCTGATCTTAAGAAATTATTAGCTAAGCTTAAAGAAAAGTCTTTGAATGCTAGAATGAAATATGACCCTGCTTTTGCTACTTCACCTATCTTTATTACTGATAAGGATTATGATTTCTCTGTCGAGCCTGAGATAATTACTTTGGTTGAATCTGATCCTTTTTCTGGCTATGAATCTGAAACTGTTGTGGCACATCTTACTAAATTAAATGATATAGCCACCGAGGGAGTCCTGGATTAGGGGGTCTCCAGACTGTTGGACTATGAAGATACAAGATTGAAGACTTCGTCCCGTGTCCGGATTGGACTCTCCTTGGCGTGGAAGGCAAGCTAGGCAATACGGATATGTAGATCTCCTCCCTTGTAACCGACTCTGTGTAACCCTAGCCCCCTCCGGTGTCTATATAAACCGGAGGGTTTAGTCCGTAGGGCAAGATACGATCATACCATAGGCTAGCTTCTAGGGTTTAGCCTCTACGATCTCGTGGTAGATCAACTCTTGTAATACTCATATCATCAAGAACAATCAAGTAGGACGTAGGGTATTACCTCCATCAAGAGGGCCCGAACCTGGGTAAACATCATGTCCCCTGCCTCGTGTTACCATCCGCCTTAGACGCACAGTTCGGGACCCCCTACCTGAGATCTGCCGGTTTTGACACCAACATTGGTGCTTTCATTGAGAGTTCCACTATGTTGTCACCATAAGGGGGGATGCTCGTCTCGTTGTCAAGGACAGCATCACTTCTGGGAGCCCTGGCTGTAGGCCAAACTCTCCGACTAGGCGGCTTCGTCATGACCGCCCGCTCGGCCGTTGCGCCGACGATGACTTCTCGGGTCATCGAAAATAGCCTCCACATTGTCCAAAGATTCGCCGAGCAGATGGACCCAATGGAGCTCTCCTCTTTGAATGAGCTCTTGGAACGCATCGCCGCTCTGGGAGTCGCTACGGACTATGATCGGATCGGGCTTAAACCCGACCAAAGGGAGATTAACTCTCTGCCGGTCACCCATCAAATAGTGGTGGTGGAGGAGCAACGCAGCGGTTCTCCCTCTATCCTGAGGACGAACTATGTCCGGATTCCCGAGCTCTCCGAACCGGATACCCGCTCATGGGAGGACATCGCCCTAACCCTGGACCTAGAATCAGGTCGCATAGCGAACCCGCCAAGCAACATCCCGGAGCCCGAACTTCCAAGATCGGAAACTCCCCTGCCCCGGGATCTCAGATTGGGTCAAGGTCTGGACTTAAATCCACCCACCCACCCAGATATAAACGATCTTTCCCACATTAGGCAAGCGCCCCAAGAGACAGTACATCACTATTGGGCTAGATTCCTCCTTGTAATGAAATAGGTCAAGGACTGTCGCGAGGAAGACGCAATTTCGATCTTTTGCAACAATTGCACGGACATGGGAATCCTCAACGCCATAAGTCGCTGTGACATAGCACACTTCGCTGACTTGGCGGCCGTAGTACGGAAATACTGTGCGATGGAAAGCGCCTAGAAAACCCAAACACAATTTTGGGACAATCCGGCTCTGACAAAAGCCCCAGTCCGAACTAAAAGGGTGCATGATGACCCACAAGTATAGGGGATCTATCGTAGTCCTTTCGATAAGTAAGAGTGTCGAACCCAACGAGGAGCAGAAGGAAATGATAAGCGGTTTTCAGCAAGGTATTCTCTGCAAGTACTGAAATAAGTGGTAACAGATAGTTTTGTGATAAGATAAATTGTAACGAGCAACAAGCAACAAAATTAAATAAAGTGTAGCAAGGTGGCCCAATCCTTTTTGTAGAAAAGGACAAGCCGGAACAAACTCTTATAATAGGAAAAGCGCTCCCGAGGACACATGGGAATATCGTCAAGCTAGCTTTCATCACGTTCATATGATTCGCGTTCGGTACTATGATAATTTGATATGTGGGTGGACCGGTGCTTGGGTGCTGTTCTAACTTGAACAAGCATCCCACTTATGATTAACCTCTATTTCAAGCATCCGCAACTACAACAAAAGTATTAAGGTAAACCTAACCATAGCATGAAACATGTGGATCCAAATTAGCCCCTTACGAAGCAACGCATAAACTAGGGTTTAAGCTTCTGTCACTCTAGCAACCCATCATCTACTTATTACTTCCCAATGCCTTCCTCTAGGCCCAAATAATGGTGAAGTGTTATGTAGTCGACGTTCACATAACACCACTAGAGGCTACACAACATACATCTTATCAAAATATCAAATGAATACCAAATTCACATGACTACTAATAGCAAGACTTCTCCCTTGTCCTCAGGAACAAACGTAATTACTCACAAAGCATATTCATGTTCATAATCAGAGGGGTAATAATATGCATATAGGATCTAAACATATAATCTTCCACCAAATAAACCAACTAGCATCAACTACAAGGAGTAATCAACACTAATAGCAACCTACTAGCACCAATCCCGGACTTTGAGACAAGAATTGGATCCAAGAGATGAACTAGGGTTTGGAGATGAGATGGTGCTGGTGAAGATGTTGATGGAGATTGCCCTCTCCCGATGAGAGGAGCGTTGGTGATGACGATGGTGATGATTTCCCCCTCCGGGAGGGAAGTATCCCCGGCAGAATAGCTCTGTCGGAGCTCTAGATTGGATCCGCCAAGGTTCCGCCTCGTGGCGGCGGAGTCTCGTCCCGAAAAGTTCCTTCTTATTTTTTTCCTCATCGAAAGACTTCATATAGGAGAAGATGGACGTCGGAGAGCCACCAGGGGGCCCATGAGGTAGGGGGCGCGCCCCCCACCCTCGTGAGCAGGGTGTGGGCCCCCTGGCCTTCATCTTTGGCGAGGATTTTTCTTTATTTATTTTAAGACATTCCGTGGAGTTTCAGGACTTTTGGAGTTGCGCAGAATAGGTCTCTAATATTTGCTCCTTTTCTAGCCCAGAATTCCAGCTGCCGGCATTCTCCCTCTTTATGTAAACCTTGTAAAATAAGAGAGAATAGCCATAAGTATTGTGACATAAAGTGAAATAACAGCCCATAATGCAATAAATATCGATATAAAAGTATGATGAAAAATGGACGTATCAACTCCCCCAAGCTTAGACCTCGCTTGTCCTCAAGCGAAAATCCGATAACAATAAATATGTCCTCATGTTTAGAGGTAGAGGCGTCGATAAAAATAAAATATGGACATGAAGTCATCATGATTATTCTCATAACAGCAACATATATAGATTTTTTCATATGATTACTTATGTTCAAGTGATGATCTATTCACAATGCAAAAGTATAAATCATAAACCTTATTGGGCTCCGACAAACCATAATCTCAGTCATTGAAGCAATTGCAATTTATCATAACATCAAAAAGAGTCTATGTCAGAGCTAAAAAGCAAGTCCACATACTCAACTATCATTTAGTCCTCCATAATTGCTAACACTCACGCAATACTTGTGGTTACGGAGTTTTAATCGGACACAGAGAAAGATAGGGGCTTATAGTTTTGCCCCACAACCTTTTACCTCAAGGGTAATGTCAACAATAATGGTTCATGCTCCCCTACATCCAATTAGATATATATATATCATGTTCTTTCCAACATGCTGAGCTTGCCAAAGGATAAAATGAAAAAGAAAAGGTGAACATCACCATGACTCTTGCATAAGGTAGAAGATAATGATAAAGGATAGGCCCTTCGCAGAGGGAAGCAGAGGTTGCCATGCGCTTTTATGGTTGGATGCATAAAATCTCAATGCGAAAGAACGTCACTTTATATTGCCCCTTGTGATATGAATCTTTATTATGCAGTCCATCGCTTTTATTACTTCCACATCACAAGATCGTATAAAGCTTATTTCTCCCACACCAATCAATCATACATATTTAGAGCAATTTTTATTTCTTTGCACCGATGACAACTTACTTGAAGGATCTTACTCAATCCATAGGTAGATATGGTGGACTCTCATGGCAAAACTGGTTTAGGGATTTTGGAAGCACAAGTAGTATTTCTACTTGGTGCTGAGAATTTGGCTAGCATGAGGGGGAAAGGCAAGCTCAACAAGTTAGAGGAACCATGACAACATACTTTATCTCAGATATAAGAAAGACATAACTCATTACGTTGTCTTCCTTGTCCAACATCAAGTCTTTAGCATGTCATATTTTAATGAGTGCTCCCAATCATAAAAGATGTCAATGATAATATATCTATATGTTAAAGCCTCTCTTTCCTTATTACTTCCTATTAATTGCAACAATGACCAAAGCTATGTCTGCCAACTCCCAACAACATTTAATCATCATACTCTTTCTATGTGAAGTCATTACTCTCACTAAGATCAATATGAACTTTTTGTTTCTTTTTATTCTTTTCTTCTTTCTTTTATTCACCCAAGATCATGGCAAAATAATCAAGCCCTTGACTCAACACTAATCTTTATTATATATAACTCACGGACTCAATTACATACAGAGATCATAAAGTAAAACTCAAAACTAGATCATGCCATAAACTTTTCTTCTACTAGATCAAGATACTACTAATAGGATAGAACTAAGAAAAATGGTAAAGATAGGAGTTGTGATGGTGATGCGATACCGGGGCACCTCCCCCAAGCTTGGCAGTTGCCAAGGGGAGTGCCCATACCCAGATACTCAATTCTTCTTTGTTGGAGGAGACGGTGGTGGTGATGTTGGCTTAGTTGATGGCTTAGGCTTCTCCCTTAATTTGCGCTTGAGGACGGCATTTTGATTCCTCAAATCATCAATCTCCCACTCCACGGTTAATATCTTTTTGCATAGGTACTGCTTATTTTCCTACAAGAGAAGAAAAGGGATAAACTCAAACTTGGGTTTCTTTACCCTATCAAGGAGACTTGACTTTTTGAACTCCACGTGCATGTCCCCAGGTTGAGATAATGGTGCTTCATCTTCATCTGAGCTCATCTCCTCCTTCCCCTTGGGTTCATGGTCCTCTTCTTCCTCCGTGGTCCATCCATCATGTTCTACATCTCCATAGACCTTGGGATTTGCTAAGTAATCATCCACATAGCTTTCTCATTCCGAATCCTGGGAAGACATGTTGATTTAATATGCAACGGGACAGCTCGAAATGAAAACAGAGGATATTTGTGTGATACGGGAGTCAAAACCTTCGGGAGAATATATAATGAATTTTTACCGACCAAAATACGTAACGTGCAAGAAAACGGAGTCCGGAAGGCACACGAGGTGCTCACGAGGTAGGGGCGCGCCCACCACCCTCGTGGGGCCCTCGTGTCCTTCCCGGACTGCTACTTATTTTTCTATTTTTCTAAATATTCCAAAACAGAGAAATATTGCCTTAAAAATTGTTTTGGAGTCGGTTTACATACCGTACCACATACATATTCCTTTTCGGAGTCTGAAACGTTCCGGAAAGTGTCCCTTATGTATTCCTCCGGGGTTACGGTTTCAACATTTATGGGATTACGTGAGATATAATGTTTAATTCTTTGACCGTTTACCACCTTCGGATTTGTGCCCTCGAAGTTGTTGATTTTTATGGCACCGGAACGATAGACCTCCTCGATAACGTTGGGGCCTTCCCATTTAGAGAGAAGTTTTCCTGCAAAAAATCTTAAACGAGAGTTGTATAGAAATACATAATCACCTACATTAAACTCACGCTTTTGTATCCTTTTGTCATGCCATCTTTTAACTTTTTCTTTAAACAACTTGGCATTTTCATAAGCGTGGGTTCTCCATTCATCAAGTGAGCTAATATCAAATAACCTCTTCTCACCGGCAAGTTTGAAATCATAGTTAAGCTCTTTAATATCCCAATATGCCTTATGTTCTAGTTCAAGAGGTAAGTGACATGCTTTTCCATAAACCATTTTATACGGAGACATACCCATAGGATTTTTGTATGCAGTTCTATATGCCCATAATGCATCATCAAGTTTCTTAGACCAATTCTTTCTAGATCTATTAACAGTCTTTTGCAAAATTAATTTGAGCTCTCTATTGCTCAACTCTACTTGACCATTAGACTGTGGGTGATAAGGAGATGCAATTCTATGATTAACATCATATTTAGCAAGCATTTTATGGAAGGCACCATGAATAAAGTGTGAACCACCATCAGTCATTAAATATCTAGGGACTCCAAACCTCGGAAAAATAACTTCTTTAAGCATTTTAATAGAAGTGTTATGATCAGCACTACTAGTTGGAATAGCTTCTACCCATTTAGTAACGTAATCAACAGCAACTAAAATATGTGTGTATCCATTAGAGGCAGGAAAAGGTCCCATATAATCAAAGCCCCAAACATCAAATGGTTCAATAACAAGTTAATAATTCATAGGCTTTTCTTGACGTCTACCAATATTACCAATTCTTTGACATTCATCACAAGACAAGACAAACTTATGGGCATCCTTGAAGAGAGTAGGCCAATAAAAACCATATTGCAGTACCTTATGTGCAGTTCTATCTCCAGCGTGGTGTCCTCCATAAGACTCGGAATGACACTTGAGTAGGATCTGTTCCTGTTCATGCTCAGGTACACAACGTCTAATAACACCATCTACTCCTTCTTTACAAAGATGTGGGTCATACCAAAAGTCATGTCTCAAATCATAGAAGAACTTTTTATTTTGCTCGTATGTGAAGCTAGGTGGTATAAACTTAGCAACAATATAATTAGCATAATCAGCATACCATGGAGTACTACGAGAAGTACTTATAACATTTAATTCTTCATCAGGAAAGTTATCATTAATAGGCAGTGGGTCATCAAGAACATTCTCTAACCTAGACAAGTAGTCTGCAACGGGGTTCTCAGCTCCCTTTCTATCAACAATATGCAAATCAAATTCTTGTAGCAAGAGAACCCATCTAATAAGTCTAGGTTTAGCACCATTCTTTTCCATAAGGTATTTAATAGCAGCATGATTAGTGTGAATAGTTACTTTAGAATCAACAATATAAGGTCTGAAAAAAGCTCTTTTTCAGTAGTAGCATAATTTCTTTGAGCATTGTCTAGAGTCTTACTAGAATAATGAATAACATTTAATTTCTTATCAACTCTTTGCCCTAGAACAACACCTACAGCATAATCACTAGCATCACACATAATTTCGAAGGGTAAATTCCAATCAGGTGGCTGAACAACAGGTGCAGAGACTAATGCTTTCTTAAATATTTCAAATGCTTCTACACAATCATCATCAAAGACAAATGGTATATCTTTTTGCAATAAATTAGTTAGAGGCCGAGAAATTTTTGAGAAGTCCTTAATGAACCTCCTATAAAATCCAGCGTGACCAAGGAAACTTCCTATACCTTTGATGTCCTTGGGACATGGCATCTTTTCAATAGCATCAACCTTGGCTTTATCAACTTCAATACCTCGTTCAGAAACTTTGTCCCCAAGACAATACCTTCATTAACCATAAAGTGGCACTTTTCCCAATTCAAGACAAGATTAGTTTCTTCACATCGCTGCAAAACTAGATCAAGATTGCTCAAGCAATCATCAAAAGAGGAACCATAGACGGAAAAATCATCCATGAAAACCTCACAAATCTTTTCACAAAAGTCAGAGAATATAGCCATCATGCATCTTTGAAAGGTAGCAGGTGCATTACATAAACCAAAAGGCATACGTCTATAAGAAAAAGTACCAAAAGGGCAGGTAAAAGTAGTCTTTGATTGATCTCTAGCCGACACGGGTATTTGAGAGAAACCAGAATAACCATCTAGAAAGCAATAGTGTGTATGTTTGCATAATCTTTCTAGCATTTGATCAATAAAAGGTAAGGGGTAATGATCTTTATTAGTAGCTTTATTTAATTTGCGGAAATCAATTACCATCCTATAACCTGTGATAATTCTTTGTGGAATCAATTCATCTTTATCATTAGGAACAACAGTGATACCTCCCTTCTTAGGGACACAATGGACAGGACTTACCCACTCACTATCAGCAACGGGATAGATTATACCTGCCTCCAGAAGCTTTAGTATTTCTTTTCTTACCACTTCTTTCACTTTAGGATTCAGACGTCGTTGAGGATCATGAACTGGTTTGGCATTTGCTTCCAAATTTATTTTATGTTGACATAGAGTGGGACTAATGCCCTTAAGATCATCAAGAGTATATCCAATAGCAGCACGATGCTTCTTTAGAGTTTTCAATAATCTTTCTTCTTCATGCTCTGAAAGGTTAGCACTAATAATAATAGGATATATCTTCTTTTCATCAAGATAAGCATATTTAAGATTATCAGGAAGAGGTTTAAGTTCAAACACGGGATCACCCTTGGGTGGAGGAGGATCCCCTAAAATTTCAACAGGCAAATTGTGATGCAGAATAGGTTCATGTTTAAAGAATACTTCATCTATTTCCCTTCTTTCATTCATGAACATATCATTTTCATGGTCTAGCAAATAGTGTTCTAAAGGATCACTAGGAGGTACAGCAATAGAAGCAAGACCAATATTTTCATCCTTACTAGGTAATTCTTCCTCACGATGTTGTTTACTAAATTTAGAGAAATTAAACTCATGAACCATATCATCCAAGCAAACAGTAACAACATTCTTTGTGCAATCTATGGTAGCATTGACAGTATTTAAGAAGGGTCTACCAAATATAATGGGACAAAAACTATCTTGTGGGGAACCAAAAACAAGAAAATCAGCAGGATATTTAGTTTTCCCACACAAGACTTCAACATCTCTAACAATTCCAATTGGTGAAATAGTATCTCTATTGGCAAGTTTAATTGTGACATCAATATCTTCTAACTCAGCAGGTGCAATTTCATTCTTAATTTCTTCATATAAATCAATAGGTATTACACTAGCACTAGCACCCATATCACATAAGCCATGATAACAATGATCTCCTATTTTAACAGAAATAACAGGCATGCCTACCACAGGTTTATGTTTATCTTTATCACAAGGTTTAGCAATTCTAGCAGTTTCACCTTCGAACTGAATAACATGCCCATCAATATTATCAGACAAGAGATCTTCAACAATAGCAATATTAGGTTCTACTTTAACTTGCTCAGGAGGTGTATAAGTTGTAATATTGCTTTTACGAACAACAGTTGAAGCTTTAGCATGATCCTTTACTCTAACAGGGAAAGGTGGTTTCTCAACATAAGAAGTAGGAACAATAGGATCATTATAAGTGACAGTCTTTTCTTCAACTTTAATAGGTGCAGCTACTTTTACTTCTAGGGGAGGATGGTATTTAAACCACTTCTCCTTAGGGAGATCAACATAAGTAGAAAAAGATTCACAGAAAGAAGCTACTATCTCAGAATCAAGTCCATATTTAGTGCTAAACTTACGGAAAATATCGGTATCCATAAAAGATCTAACACAATCAAACTTAGATGTCATACCTGACTCTTTACCTTCGTCGAGGTCCCAATCTTCAGAGTTGCGTTTAATTCTATCCAACAAATTCCATCTGAATTCAATAGTCTTCATCATAAAAGAGCTAGCACAAGAAGTATCGAGCATGGTGCGACTGTTTTCAAAAAGTCGAGCATAAAAACTTTGCATAATTATTTCTCTTGGGAGCTCATGATTGGGGCATGAATATAACATTGATTTAAGCCTCCCCCAAGCTTGAGAGATGCTTTCTCCTTCGCGAGGCCAGAAATTATATATATAATTGCGATCACGATGAACAAGATGCATAGGGTAATACTTTCGATGAAATTCCAACTTCAATCTTTTATAGTCCCATGATCTCATATCATCACATAGCCTATACCATATCAATGCGTCTCCCTTCAAAGATAAAGGGAAGACCTTCTTCTTAGCAACATCATCGGGTATACCTGCAAGCTTAAATAATCCACAAACTTCATCCACATATATTAGGTGTTCATCAGGATGCTTTGTTCCATCTCGTGTAAAAGGATTAGCTAGCAGTTTTTCTATCATACCCGAAGGATACTCATAAGGAATTTCATTTTCAATAGGTTCATTAGGTTGAGGAGCAACTCTTTGCTCTACTGGATGGGGTGAAGATACCCCAAACAAGCCCCTCAGAGAATTACTTTCCATAGTAACAAGTGACAGTAAATTTCAGCACACTATATAAATTTTCCTTACCAAATTCCACCTACCAAAGGCGCTACACTCCCCGGAAACGGCGCCAGAAAAGAGTCTTGATGACCCACAAGTATAGGGGATCTATCTAGTCCTTTCGATAAGTAAGAGTGTCGAACCCAACAAGGAGCAGAAGGAAATGATAAGCGGTTTTCAGCAAGGTATTCTCTGCAAGTACTGAAATAAGTGGTAACAGATAGTTTTGTGATAAGATAAATTGTAATGAGCAACAAGCAACAAAAGTAAATAAAGTGCAGCAAGGTGGCCCAATCCTTTTTGTAGCAAAGGACAAGCCGGAATAAACTCTTATAATAGGAAAAGCGCTCCCGAGGACACATGGGAATATCGTTAAGCTAGCTTTCATCATGTTCATATGATTCGCATTCGGTACTTTGATAATTTGATATGTGGGTGGACCGGTGCTTGGGTGCTGTTCTAACTTGAACAAGCATCCCACTTATGATTAACCTCTATTGCAAGCATCCGCAACTACAACAAAAGTATTAAGGTAAACCTAACCATAGCATGAAACATATGGATCCAAATCAGCCCCTTACGAAGCAATGCATAAACTAGGGTTTAAGCTTCTGTCACTCTAGCAACCCATCATCTACTTATTACTTCCCAATGCCTTCCTCTAGGCCCAAATAATGGTGAAGTGTTATGTAGTCGACGTTCACATAACACCACTAGAGGCTAGACAACATACATCTTATCAAAATATCAAACGAATACCAAATTCACATGGCTACTAATAGCAAGACTTCTCCCTTGTCCTTAGGAACAAACGTAATTACTCACAAATCATATTCAAGTTCATAATCAGAGGGGTAATAATATGCATATAGGATCTGAACATATAATCTTCCACCAAATAAACCAACTAGCATCAACTACAAGGAGTAATCAACACTACTAGCAACCTACTAGCACCAATCCCGGACTTTGAGACAAGAATTGGATACAAGGGATGAACTAGGGTTTGGAGATGAGATGGTGCTGGTGAAGATGTTGATGGAGATTGCCCTCTCCCGATGAGAGGAGCGTTGGTGATGACGATGGTGATGATTTCCCCCTTCAGAAGGGAAGTATCCCCGGCAGAGCAGCTCTGCCGGAGCTCTAGATTGGATCCGCCAATGTTCCTCCTCGTGGCGGCGGAGTCTCGTCCCGAAAAGTTCCTTCTTATTTTTTTCTCATTGAAACACTTCATATAGGAGAAGATGCACGTCGGAGAGCCACCAGGGGGCCCACGAGGTAGGGGACGCGCCCTAGGGGGGCGCCCCCCACCCTCGTGAGCAGGGTGTGGGCCCCCTGGCCTTCATCTTTGGCGAGGATTTTTCTTTATTTATTTTAAGACGTTCCGTGGAGTTTCAGGACTTTTGGAGTTGCACAGAATAGGTCTCTAATATTTGCTCCTTTTCCAGCCCAGAATTCCAACTGCCGGCATTCTCCCTCTTTATGTAAACCTTGTAAAATAAGAGAGAATAGCCATAAGTATTGTGACATAAAGTGAAAGAATAGCCCATAATGCAATAAATATCGATATAAAAGCTGATGCAAAATGGACGTATCAGTGCACTCTCATAAGTCGCCCGACTAAATTACAAAGAAGCAAAAGCTCACTACAGGGCGTGGAACCGTATTGGAGGGATGGCTTAACGGGCCTTGCAAAATTCATAGTACAGCGGATACCATACCAACACATAGCCTTAGAGCATGTTGGGTACTCCGGCATGTGGCCAAGAGCGGTGAGGATCTCCTCATCCAAAACACCACAGAATACCCTCCCGCGGATAACAATACAGTATTAATAGTCTTCGAGACCTTCGCCTCAAATAATAGGCGTAAGCAAGCACTCCGCAGCCTTGCCGAAGTCTGCCATGTAGCAGCAATAAATCCATGGAGCGGCACGGCCATTACTTTCAATGCGAGTGACGAACCTAAATTCCAAACAGCCCGAGCACTGGCCGCTTTGGTCCTTAGTCCAATTGTGGATGGCTTTCGGCTCACTAAAGTGCTCATGGACGGCGGCAGCGGATTAAACCTCATTTATGAGGAGACTCTTCAAAAATGGAAATAGACAGCAACCTATTGAGCAAAGCACCATGACCTTCCGAGGAATCATCCCTAGTCGGGAGGCACGTTGCGCTGGGAAAATCACACTAGATGTGGTATTCGGCACTCAGGAGAATTACAAGTCCGAAGAAATCACATTCCAAGTGGCCCCGTTCAGTAGCGGATACTACGCCCTTCTAGGGCGGGAGGCATTCAGATTTTTCAAGCCATACCCCATTACGGGTACATGAAGCTCAAAATGCCCGAACCCAATGGAATCATCACTCTAGCTAGTGATCTGGACATGGCACTCCGCGCCGAGAACAAAACAGCCGCACTGGCCCTCGAGGCATTATCCGAAGCCCTTGTGGAGGAGGAGTTAACCGTGCTGCGCTCTACAGTGGACGGGGACGATGTGATACTAGACAAAAGATCCAAGTCCACCTCCTTTAAACCAGCGGATGAAATATTCAAATTCCAAGTCCATCCAACGGACCCCACAAAAACATCATCCATTGGGGCACAGTTAAACCCCGCCGTGGATGCCGCACTACGGGAGTTCCTGCGAGAGAATTGGGACATATTCACCTGGCATCCTTCAAACATGCCAGGAATCCCACGCAGGATGGCCGAGCATAGCCTTAACATTATAAAAGGATTCAGGCCAGTCAAGCAGACTCTTCGGCGTTTCTCCAAACCTAAGCGACAAGCCATGGGAGAGGAGCTAGCCAAATTACTGGAGGCCAGATTCATTAGAGAAATAAAGCATCCGGACTGGCTAGCAAACCTGGTGATGGTGCCAAAGAAGGACAAATCCTGGTGCCTATGCGTCGACTTCAAGGACCTTAATAAGGCTTGCCCAAAGGATCCCTTCCCCCTCCCTCGCATCGATCAAATTATCGACGCTACCGCAGGACACGACTCATTGTGCTTCCTTGACGCATACTCCGGTTAACACCAAATTAAGATGGCGGAGTCCGACCAAGCCGCAACGGCATTTATCACTCCATACGACCCCTTCTGTTTTAACACAATGCCCTTCGGGCTCAAAAATGCCGGCGCAACGTATCAGCGCATGATTTAGACATGTCTGGAAAAGTAGATCGGCAAAACAGTGGAGGCATACATCGACGATGTGGTCGTTAAAACCAGACACGTTGACTCCTTAATACACGACTTGAGGCTCACGTTCGACAATCTCCGAACATATGACATTAAGCTCAATCCGGAAAAATGCATTTTTGGCGTACCCACCGGAAAGCTCCTGGGCTTTATCGTCTCCAGCAAAGGAATTGAAGCAAATCCGGCCAAAATCTGGGCTCTGTCGCAGTTGGCTATCCCAACTGACCTCAAGCAAATCCAGAAGTTAACTGGATGTGTAGCGGCTTTAAGCCACTTTATCTCCCGACTAGGAGAAAAGGCACTCCCCCTTTATCGCCCTTCTTTGGCGCACCGAACACTTCGAGTGGACGAACGCAGCCACAGCTGGACTGGAAGAAATAAAAGCCATCCTCGCCACCAACCCAATCTTGGCTGCGCCAAATGTTGGCGAACCAATGCAATTATATATAGCAGCAACTCACCAAGTTGTAAGCGCAGTGCTCATAGTTGAACGAGAGATGGACGGACATAAATTCCCACTTCAAAAGCCGGTATATTATGTATCCACCGTCCTCACTCCATGCAAATCACGGTACTCACATTATCAAAAGATAGCATACACGGTATTCATGGCATCCCAGAAATTATGACACTACTTTCAAGAGTGTTCAATTAGGGTGGCCTCCGAAGTACCACTCAACGACATAATAAACAACCGTGATGCCACTGGTCGGATTGCCAAATGGGCTATCGAGCTCCTCCCATTCGACATAACATATAAACCACGGTGAGCCATTAAGTTGCAAGTACTGGCCGATTTCGTAGCCAAATGGACAGAAGCCAAACTCCCTAAAGAGTACGGCGCATACTCCAATTGGATCATGTACTTCGACGGCTCTAAAATGCTGGCCGGTCTGGGGGCTGGCGTCGTCCTAACGTCCCCCACCGGAGATACAGTGCAATACATACTCTAAATATTGTATACAGACTCCAATGACGCAGCCGAATACGAGGCCCTATTACACGGTCTCCAGATGGCAGTTTCCATGGGCATT
Source organism: Triticum urartu (assembly GCF_003073215.2). Lineage (NCBI taxonomy): Eukaryota > Viridiplantae > Streptophyta > Magnoliopsida > Poales > Poaceae > Triticum > Triticum urartu. The sequence goes on along the minus strand of NC_053022.1, from coordinate 198,932,919 downwards.
CAACACCTGGAGGTGCGTGGGGACTTGAACCTCGCAATATCCTAAATAAATGGAGACTTTGATCCCAAGGATCCGAAAATGGCAGGATGTCACAATGCCGTCCTCAAAATGTCAGCTTGGTTCGAGGGGCTTGAATTCCACCATGTGGCTCGGCAAAACAACCAGGCGGCGGACATCCTCGCCCGCATCGGTGCTAAACGCGACCCTGTCCCACCTAATATCTTCCTGGAAAAACTGTTTAAGCCATCCGTGGTATGGGAAGGGGACACCGGCAACAATAGTCTGGACCCGGCCACAACACCAGATACCGAACACTCTGACACGATCGGAGGCTCTGCCATCGAAATAACACCTTCAGCCCACGTAATAATGGTCGTCATCGCCCTGTGGACAGAACCATCCTGGCCTACGTAACTAGGCAAGAACTACCCGAGGACCAAAATGTGGCTCGCTGCATAGTGCGGCGATCTAAAGCCTACAAGGTTCATGAGGGAGATCTTTATAAGAAAAGCACTACTGGAGTCCTTCAAAGGTGCATCTCCGAAGAGGAAGGGCAGAAGATTTTGGCAGAAATCCATGCCGGACTCGGCGGCCATCACGCCGCAGCCTGGGCCCTTGTAAGCATGGCCTTCCGTACAGGTTTCTATTGGCCGACGGCTCGGGCGGATGCGCAGCATCTGGTCCAACATTGTGTCGGTTGCCAGCTTTTTGCAAACCAAAGCCATATGCCGCCTACCGCTCTCCAAACAATCCCCATTACTTGTCCCTTTGCGGTCTAGGGGCTTGATATGGTCGGACCCCTCAAAGGGGAAACCCATAAGAAAAAATACTTACTGGTCATGATCGATAAATTCACCAAATGGATAGAAGCCAAACCTGTCAAAATGGCTGAATCCGGACCGGTGATAGACTTCATATTCGAGGTCGTACACCATTATGGTGTCCCCCACAGCATCATCACGGATAATGGCACGAACTTTACAGCTGGCGAGGTGAAACTTTGGTGCGGAAACATGGGCATCAAGCTCGATTATGCTTTTGTCTATCACCCGCAAATTAACGGTTAAGTCGAGCGAGCGAATGGTATTATCATGAGCGGCATTAAACCCAGATTAGACGGTCCTTAAAGGAGTCAAACACGCACTGGGTAGAGGAGCTTGACACCGTACTATGGGGGCTGTGGACCACACCCAATCGCACTACCGGATACACACCGTTCTTTATGGTGTACGGTGCAGAGGCGGTTCTGCCTTGCGACATAATTCATGACTCACCTTGAGTGCGCAGGTACGAAGAAAAAGAGGCCAAGCTCGATCAGCAGGACAGTTTGGACGCCCTGGAGGAGGAGCGCGACGTGGCAAAGGCCCGTTCCGCATTCTATCAGCAACAGGCTCGAAGGTATCAAAGAAGAGAAGTACGGGCCAAAACCTATAATGTTGGCGAACTAGTTCTACGCCTGCCGGAGAAGAAAAAGAACAAGCTCAAGCCCAAATGGGAGGGTCCCTTCATTATTGACCAGGTTCTGACCGGTGGAGCATACCATCTGCGGGATGCATCGGATAATCGACTCGAGCCAAACCCATGGAATGCAGCCAGACTCCGAAGATTCTACGCCTAGCGCCGGACTCTATGTTTGTCTCCTTACCTTCGTCAATTTTTTGCATATCTGTCTTTTCTCTCTTTCTCCCTCTTTACTCTCTTCAAGGCCCTTAAAGGCTATACTTGTGTCTTGGTTACACAATCTTGACGCGCTAACCGTGCTCACTATACCTGGGGCTTCTTATAGAGAAGCTTGATCTAATTATTTTTTCGGGCTTTATGCCCCGCACATGTGTTATTCTTCCGCATGTAGCTTTTTCGCCATTATATGCATCGATATGACTTATGTTTTGGCCAAGCTAGGTTGCCTGGCCCTACGTTCCCGTTAGTTCGGCTAGGGCATAAGGGGAGCACCTCTGCGATTGTTACTGCCGGGTTAGCCGGATGTGTACCTCAGACTGGGTGAAGCCGAAAGCTAGCGTTCTTAAGGGAATATTCGGTCGGTGAATAAAAGATGACTTTTATCTAATTTGAAACATGCCCCCAAATGTTTATATCCTGCGCCTCTTGTCGCAGTTCGAACATGCACATTAGGGCATGCGTACCCATGGAAACGAACCCTTAACGGAACTATTCTCCCTAGAAGATGTTTATTACTACCCATGTAATATAACATAACTAGTTGGGTACTTGTCTGTTCAAGCACTTATGACCCCTACGCCTGGTCTCCATGCATACCCTGGTTTTTACATAACCAAGTGGGTATTCGGATACACTCCGGACTATCGGGTCCAGAGCTCGAAGCGAAAAGGTCCACCATGACAAATGATTTACAATCCGGCTAGGGACATTACATATGTCACTTGAATTACACACTCGCTAAGACTGATTAAATTCTTCTTCTATACCATCCAATAGGCTGTCTAGCCTACAATCCTGTTGGGAATACTTTGCGGCTAACTCTACTTGATCATACACTAAACTGATGGGGTTCTCTTTCCCATCGGGCCCCACAGGTCCGACCTCGGCCATGTGGTTTGGGTCCGCTTTGGTATATCGTGTCTTCACCATAGCCCAGGCTACCCTTGCACCTTGTCGGCAGGCTGATATCTTCCATAATCGGAAGCGCCGCCGCGCTCCCTTGAGCTTCTCTATAAGCTCCCCCATGCCTCCTGGCGGGGATGCGGACGGCCACAAGGCTTGGGCAATACCCTGCATCACCTGCCGACTTGCTCGTGCATTTGTGAGAGCTGTGGTAGAAGATCATTCGAAGACCCAAGCATCTCTTCCGCAGGACGACCCGTCAGCATACTTGCAGACATAACTCTGTTAGCCGGCTTCTTCGCCGAACTCCTTTAAAAGTTCGTTCAAGCACTTACTGAAAATGCCACGCCGAAGCCGTTTATTCTCCTTCAAGGAGTCCGCAAGCTGGGCTCGGACATCTTTCAGTTCCACGCCCAGCCGGATATTGGTGTCTTGGAGATCATGTTTCTCCTGCCTGACTCGCGTGAGCATGCGCTCACCAGCATTTCGTTGTCGATCATCACGTGCCGCATTCACCTGCAACATCTATTGTTAGATTTGCATATATGCCGCATACTACCTGGTACCCATATTCTTTGCAATGGAAACAAGTGTTACCAGAGGGACCCTTCTCGGACTCCTTCAATGTGGCAACAGCGGCCCCTAGCTGGGACTTTCACTCTTCCAGCTCTTGAGACAATTGGGAATTCTTCTCTGTAAGAACATGCACAAATAATGATCCTTAAATCAGTTGCGTCAACTATTTCAAGTCTCAGGGGCTACTGATACATATAATCGTCAGATTTGCTTACCCGTATATCCCTTACATACTGGTCCGTGGCTCTGGCTAGACCATTTTGAGCAGCACAGATGTACGCGTCTCCGGAATTGAAGGCATCAAATGCCTCTGGTGAGAAACAAGCATCATGAAGTACGGCCCGGCAACGCCTGTGATTCATGGCGCTCTCCACTTCGGAATTTGTAGCGGATAGTCTGCCTGCATCCTCTATAGGAGGAACATCCGGCATCTGCCCCGCATTAGCTTCTGCCTCTATGTCTGGCCTTGGAGCCCGACTGGTCGAGGCGTGATCGGCAGCCTCTCCGGATAGAGTCCGGCAAGCGTTTTTTCTGCTAAGAAACACGGACGTCATTATATATTACGAAAGACGACAACCACGATGTGAGGTTTTGCGTCATACCTCTGTGCCGGCGTCTCCATCCTGACTGCCTTCCTTTTTGGCCTACCCGGCTCCGATGCCTCTTGTTGGAAAGCTGTTGCGGGTTCGGCACGGTGTCCCGAATGCCTTCCCTGTAAAACACCATATGTGTATGATAGGTGAGGTGCATAGAAGGGGATCCTTTTTGGAGTTGGGATTTTGGTTTTTCTTACGTGCGACGCAGGGAGTAGTCCAGGATAGTCGGCCGTTATGGCCACCATGGCATCGTCACAGCTCAGTTGATAGAATTTCCTGTCTATCAGCTCCACGAATATGTCCGGATCCTCCTCAAATCTGGGATCGAGGGCCTGGTCAAGGTCCTTGGTTGTGGAGGTGGGCTGTTGATCTCCCTTACAGCCTTTCACAGTTCCTGCCGTGAAATGTCAAGGTGAGTACCTATGACGAAGAGTGTGGGAAGGTTGGCAGTAAAGAGGTGCAACTCACCCAGCTTGGAGGGTTGTACATGGAGGATCCATCCCGTGGCTTAATACGGATGAACTCCTCTTCCTCTCCCTTGAACAACTCGGACAGAATTTTTGCTAAGGCAGTAGCGGAGTCCAGTCCCTTGCGCCCGCAACGGGTGGCATCATCTTCCCCGTTAAAACACCACAGGGGGTGCCCTCGATATTGAAGTGGGTGCACCCCCCGCATTATGCATATTGACATAACCTCGATTATTGTCAATCCTGATTGAGCCAGCGCTTTGATCCGGTTCATCAAGTAAAGGACTTCTTCGTTGTCTTCCCCTTGGGGGCTCCGTGGGCGCCAACTTCGGTTTTTCTTCATAGGAGCATTGTTGAACTCAGGAAGACCCCGCCGAACAGGGTCTGGAAGGGGGCGTCCTCCATGTAAAACCACACCGAAGGCCAGTCTTCGGATGTCTTCTTCGGAGTACCGGACAGGTATCTGGTCTCGGCGATGCGCCATATTTCCGCTCCGCCCACCTGATAAAGTGACCCCTTTTGTGTGCGGGGCACAAGGCAAAATAGCCTTTTCCACAGCTTGAAATGAGCCTCGTAGCCTAGAAACAGCTCACAAAGGGCAACATAACCGGCGATGTGTAATATGGAAGCAGGGGTGAAATTATGCAACTAGAGGCCGTAAAACTCCAGGAGCCCGTGGAGGAAGGGATGGATTGGAAATCCAAGTCCCCTCAATAAGTAAGGGACAAGGCATACCCGCTCCCCCTTAGAGGGGTTGGGGAAGCTCTCCGCTTGCTCCCCGCCATTATAAGTGGCGAGCCCGGCTCGGACGGGGATCATATACGCTGGAGGGAGAAATCCCTGGGTCTGCAACTCTACTAATCGGATGTGCGGGACGGAACACTTCTCCCAATCACCGGGCTTAGGGCTACGGGAGAGGGAGGATGAGCTGCGGTGGCTGGCCATGATGGAATGGATTTTCCCGAGCGCGCTCCGATGGATTCTCGCCGTGGGAGGATGGTGTGGATTGGATCTAAGAATCCCCATCCCTTTAATAGACGATTTATTTACCTAGCTAGGGGGCGAATGTAAAAACGCCCTGGCTCCTCACATTCGCTCGACATGTGGAAAATAGCCCTTATTGGGTGCAGAAGCCAAGAAGTCTAACATTTATGGGAGCCGGACACTACTTAGCAGATATTCAGGATTTGGAGAAGAACCCGCCTTGCAATGCCGAAGACAATACAGCGCGCTGGACTCATCGTCATTGAAGCCTGGTTCAGGGGCTACTAAGGGAGTCCTGGATTAGGGGGTCTCCGAACAGCCGGACTGTTGGACTATGAAGATACAAGACTGAAGACTTTGTCCCATGTCTGGATGGGACTCTCCTTGGCGTGGAAGGCAAGCTAGGCAATACATATATGTAGATCTCCTCCCTTGTAACCAACTCTGTGTAACCCTAGCCCCCTCCGGTATCTATATAAACCGGAGGGTTTAGTCCGTTGGACAAGATACGATCATACCATAGGCTAGCTTCTAGGGTTTAGCCTCTACGATCTCGTGGTAGATCAACTCTTGTAATACTCATATCATCAAGAACAATCAAGCAGGACGTAGGGTATTACCTCCATTAATAGGGCCCGAACCTGGGTAAACATCGTGTCCCCTGCCTCCTGTTACCATCCGCCTTAGACGCACACTTCGGCACTCCCTACCCGAGATCCGCCGGTTTTGACACCGACATTGGTGCTTTCATTGAGAGTTCCACTGTGTCGTCACCATAAGGCTCGATGGATCCCTCGATCATAGGTAGCAATGCGGTCAAGGGTGAGGTTTTCCTCCCTGGACAGATCTTTGTATTCGGCGGCTTCACACTGTGGGCCAATTCGCTTGGCCATCTGGAGCAGATCGAGAGCTATGCCCCTGGCCATCAGGTCAGATTCGGAAATTTAAACTACACTGCCAACATCCGTGGAGACTTGATCTTCGACGGACTCGAGACCGTGTCTGGTGAGCCGCACAGTCACGACGAGCACGACGTAACTCTGCCATCGGACAGTGTTCGGGAGATCGCATCTACAACTACTCCGGCCGTCAATCCGGAGCAAATCGTGCCATCCGAGAGCGGAGGGATAGACCCCGCCATGGAGGCCGCACTCTCAGTGGCGATAGAGCCGGATACTGACTTCACCTCTTACGAGAGCCGTGTCGCCGAACCACTGGATTCACCTCCGGCCACGGACTCCGATCTGCTTATATTCGTGCCCGTCGAATCCGACTGGGCGCCGATCATGGAGTTCACCTCCGCGGATATCTTTCGGCACTCGCCCTTCGGCGATGTGCTAAATTCATTGAGGTCCCTCTCCCTGTCAGGAGAACCTTGGCCAAACTATGTCCGGCTAGAATGGGCTACGGATGACGAAGAAATTCGCTGCCCACCCACCACCCACTTAGTAGCCACTGTCGATGATTTAACCGACATGCTCGACTTCGACTCCGAAGACATCAACGGTATGGACGACGATGCAGGAGACGAGCAGGAACCACCACCCACAGGGCGCTGGACCGCTACCTCGTCATACGACATATATATGGTAGACACCCCTAAAGAAGGCAATGGCGACGAGACAGTGGAGGATGACCCCTTCAAGAAGCAACCCAATTGCCGATGTCAGCGGCGCCGCTCTAAGTCCCACCACAGCAAAAGTAGTGATACCGGCACAGGAGATAATAACACTGGATAGTGCCGAAGACAACCACAATCCCCCCAGCACGATATAGAGCCGGAGGATGAACAAGCCAGCCCTCCAGAGCAGGCAGCAGATGGAGAACCAGAGGAGGACAATTACATGCCTCTCTCTGAAGATGAGGCGAGCCTCGGCGACAAAGAATTTATCGTGCCTAAGGACCCCGTCGAACAGGAGCGCTTCAAGCGCCGGCTTATGAGCCACAGCAAATAGCCTGAAGAAAAAGCAACAACAGCTTCAAGCAGACCAAGACTTGCTAGCAGACAGATGAACCGAAGTCCTTGCGGCCGAGGAATACGAACTCGAGCGCCCCTCCAAGAGTTACCCAAAACGCAGGTTGCTACCTCACCTCAAGGAGGAAGCATTAAAACCTCATGCACTAGTGTACAATGCGGCTGACCGGCCACTGCGAGGCCGAGCTAAAGAGGCGTTCCAGCCTGAAGTTCAGCCTGCACCCCGCCGCCACTCAATCCAAAATACCAAGGCTTGGTGCAACACACGGGACCTGCGAGACGTATTGGACAGTAAGGCAAAACTTGCAAGGTCAATATATGGGTCACAGGCATGTGCGCCAACACGGTACGATGATCGTCGCGCCGGATACGCCAAAAGAAAATCCATCCGGGCCGAATACAGCAGACAAGACTCATATGAACTGCGTCGGCATATAGCCCGGCACAGAGGCGCTGCACACCCCCTATGCTTCACTGATGAAGTTATGGATCATGAATTCCCGGAGGGTTTCAAACCCGTAAATATCGAATCATATGACGGTACAATAGATCCCGCGGTATGGATTGGGGATTTTCTCCTTCACATCCACATGGCTCTCGGTGATGATCTACACGCCAGCAAGTACTTCGCACTAAAACTCAAAGGACCAGCTCGGCATTGGTTGAATATCTTGCCAGCAGACTCTGTCGGCAGTTGGGAGGATCTGGAAGACGCATTACTTGACAACTTCCAGGGCACTTATGTGCGACCACTGGATGCTGATGACTTGAGCCATATAACTCAGTAGCCAGGGGAATCGGCCAGACAATTCTGGACTCGGTTCCTGCCAAGAAAAACCAAATTGTCGACTGTCCGGACGCAGAGGCCCTCGCGGCATTCAAGCACAACATCCGTGATGAGTGGCTTGCCCGCCACCTTGGCCAGGAGAAGCCGAAGTCTATGGCAGCCCTCATGACACTCATGACCCGCTTTTGCGCGGGCAAGGATAGCTAGCTGGCTCGCAGCAATAACACATCAAGGAATCCAGGCACTTTGGATACCAAAGATGCCAATGGTAGACAACGTCGTAACAGACCAAAGCGCCGCAATAACGGCGATAACACCGAGGATATGACAGTCAATGCTGGATTTAGGGGCTCTCAATTCGGTCAGCGGAAAAAGCCATTTAAAAGAAGTGCCCCGGCTCCATCCAGTTTGGATCGCATAATGGATCGCTCGTGTCAAATCCATGGCACCCCCGACAAGCCAGCCAATCACACAAATAGAGAATGCTGGGTGTTCAAGCAGGTCGGCAAGTTAAACGCCGAAAACAAGGACAAGGGGCTGCATAGTGATGACGAGGAGGAGCCCCGGCCGCCGAACATGGGAGGACAGAAGGGGTTCCCCCCACAAGTGAAGACGGTGAACATGATATACGCAACCCACATTCCCAAGAGGGAGCGGAAGCATGCACTAAGTGACATCTATGCGATGGAGCCTATCGCCCCAAAGTTCAACCCATGGTCTGCTTGCCCGATCACCTTTGATCGCAGGGATCACCCCACTAGTATCCGTTATGGCGGATCCGCCGCACTGGTCCTAGACCCCATCATCGACGGATTTCATCTTACTAGAGTTCTTATGGACGGCGGCAGCAGCCTGAACCTGCTCTATCAGGATACAATGCACAAAATGGGTATCGATCCCTTGAGGATCAAACCCACCAAAACCACCTTTAAGGGCGTCATCCCAGGTGTAGAGGCCCATTGCACGGGCTCAATCACACTGTAAGTAGTCTTCGGATCACCGGACAACTTCCGAAGCGAAGAGTTAATCTTCGACATCGTCCCGTTTCGCAGTGGCTATCATGCACTGCACGGACGAACTGCATTTGCAAAATTCAATGCAGAACCGCATTATGCATACTTCAAGCTCAAGATGCTAGGACCTCGGGGGCTCATAACAGTGAATGGAAACACAGAACGCCCTGGGTCTTTATTACTGATAAGGATTATGATTTCTCTGTTGATCCTGAGATAATTACTTTGGTTGAATCTGATCCTTTTTATGGCTATGAATCTGAAACTGTTGTGGCACATCTTACTAAATTAAATGATATAGCCACCATGTTCACTAATGATGAGAAAACTCGCTATTATTATATCCTTAAGTTATGTCCGTTCTCATTAAAGGGTGATGCTAAAACATGGTTTAATTCTCTTGATCCTGGTTGTGTGTGTACTCCCCAGGATATGATACTTCTCTGCTAAATATTTCCCCGCTCATAAGAAACAAGCTGCTTTAAGGAGAATATATAATTTTGTGCAAATTGAAGAAGAGAGTCTCCCACAAGCTTGGGGGAGGCTTCTCCGATTACTTAATGCTTTGCCTGATCATCCTCTCAAGAAAAATGAAATACTTGATATTTTTTACAATGGACTGACCGATGCTTCCAGAGATTACCTGGGTAGTTGTCCTGGTTGTGTTTTCCGGGAAAGAACTGTTGATCAAGCTGAATTGCTATTGAATAATATGTTGACTAATGAAAATAATTGGACAATTCCTGAACCAACTCCTAAGCCAACTCCGAAGAAAAGGGGTATTCTATTTCTCAGTCCCTAAGATATGTGTCGGTGTACAAAAGTAGGGGCTCTTCTTTTGACCCCTTTACTTGTGCACGGGTAGTCAAAGCCACGCGCCACGGCCACACTTAGTAGAGCAGAGGAGGGAAGCCAGAGAGAAGCCCAAACACGAGGAAACCAAGGCAATGCCAAGACCAGAAGCGCAGGAGAGCAATTGGGCGAGGTGGACTCCCTTGGCAAGATCCTTGCCGAGGCAGCCTCCGCAGCCCCGGCAACAGCCTTGCCGGGTCAACTTGCCTGATGCCAGCGGAGTGAGCCACCCTTGAGCCCACAGGCTCCAACCCAACAAACTACATTGGAACCAAGGCTCGGGAGGCGCCTCTGTGGTGGCATGCAAATCTTTGTCAAGATCATAAACATGTGAGATCAGATGAGGACTAGAAGATGGCGACCCTCGGTGGGATCCTAGCCAAGGAAATCCACAAGACCCCCGGCAAGACCCTTGCCTGGGACGAATGCAACGCCACTGCAAGACCCTTGCCGACGGCATCGGCAGGGCCACTGCCAGGCCCGCGCCAGCCAAGACTCCACCATCATCCCCAAGCAGCTGCTAGCTTAACCAGCTGGGCAGGCACTTGTGTGGCGACGGGCGGCCTCTACACCGACTCAGCAAGAACCTGTGTGGCAGCATGCATCCCTTCATGAAGGCTCCACCACCACGCCAGCTCAGCAGCCAGCCAACGTGGCGCCGCGATGCCTCATCAGCTCGGACGCGTGTCGAGGCCAGGCGAGGCGGCGACCGCTGGGACGTGTTTCCCTGGCATCCCTGATAAAGCAAGGGGGCACATCTGCAGTGCATTAAATGGGTTTGTCCGATGGTCCCAGAGGATAGGCTTATCGACTGTAGACCTTTCCACCTCCTGTGTGCCACTGTGGCAATCCGGTCTGGCAGTCAGCCTAGTGGTTCTTCATCGTCATGGCTCCCAAGAAGGAGGTGGCCACGGTGGTCGGTTCGTCGGGAGCCGGACGGCCCGTACCGATGCGGGCGAGTAGCGGGCCAGTCGCGGACAGGACCCGAGGCGCGGCCCGCGAGCACCAACATTGCTCTGGCAGTCAGAGCCTGGAGAGCAGCGTCGTTCGTGCGCAAGGCAACGGGCCGCACGCCGCGAAATCCAAAGACGGAGTTGGGCCCCCCACAAGCGGCGCGGGACCCTCCAGGAGCGTCGCCATACCACCCACGGGTGGCACGGCGACCTCCAAGACGCCCACCTCGATGCCCACAGCGCGCTCTTCCCAGGTTGTGTGCGACGAGCAGCGTCACCACGCCATGGGAAGAGTTGTGTGCGTCATTTGCGGGACGAAGGAGGCTAGCCGTCGAAGTGCTGGTGAAAATGGCACACAGCCGCCGGGCCGCCACAGAGCTCCTTCTAACGTGGTTAGAAGTCGAAGCGCGCCACGGTCCATGCAGCTTTCGCCGCCACCCATGCCAGCAGAAGCTTTGACGTGCGCGCAACTACTCCTCGACTTCCCTCCTGCCGCGGAGAAGCTCGACAAGTGGAGAGCCACTATCCGGAGGCTCGTTAGCGTCTCCAACAAAGACGATCCACGGCCGGCGGGGCCATCGGGCCGGCGCTCCATTGAGCCACTACATGCCAGCGGTTGAGGGGTCGGAGGCGCCACAGCCACGGTGCACTCTCCTCCTCCACACCAGCCACCACGGATGTCGGTCCGTCGTGATGACGCTTGTGACCATAGCGTCATCCGACCCACACACCCACCGCGACCAATGCAAGGTTCTTCAGGAGCGAGCCCATGAAAACACTCGAACCACCATCGAGCGCCGGCATGATACACGCCACCAGTCAGATAGGCGGGCGGGGCTTGCCATGGACCGCCCAGCGCCGGAGGCTCCAGTGGCCTACCTTACAAGGTGGGTTGCCCCACCTTTACCCATGAGCTGCGGCAGTTCCAGTGGTCGTCCCACCGCATGTTCAAGCCCGATGTCAGCGAGAAGTACAATGGCAAGACTCACCCGTCGGAGTTCCTCAGCATCTAAACCATCGTGATGCAAGCCGCTGGGGATCGTGGCGATAAGGTGCTTGCCAATTACTACTCATTGGCCTGAAACCCAATGTCATGTCTTGGTTGATGCACTTGCTAGCGGATTCCATTTCTTCTTGGACGGACCTGTGTCATGAGTTCATTGGTGCCTTCACTGGAGGCCACCAAGCTCATGGCCAGGCGAGTGATTTGCATATCATTCCCCGGAAGGAAGGTGAAAACCTGCGCAAGTACATACAGAGGTTCAGGCAAGTGCAATACAACATCCTAGATGTTCACCCTGCCGCCGTGATCAGCGCATTCCATCAGAATGTGCGCAACCGCAAGATGCATGAAGAGCTGGCAATGAACAAGGTCAAGGATGTGGCCGAACTTTACGTTCTGGCTAATAGATGCGCTCGGCCAGAAGAGGGGAGGAAGTACCCAGGTGAAGACGCCAGCGCGGAAACCGACTCTATCGACGAAGACACCGCCGCCCCGACGAAGAAGGGCCGGCGTCGCAACAGGAAGCTCAAGGGCAAGACCATGCTTGCCGTCGAGGGATCCGATGACACCAGCGCCAGCAAGAAGGCCAAGGCAGACGACCCCGGTAAGGAGATTGGCGGGTGCGCCGCTTGCCGGGGCTTGGCGGCTACCGACAAGCCAGGGGGCTCCAACAAGCTATACTGCAAGATCCATCGCACCAAAGGACACAACCTCCAGAACTGCCGACAAGTCGAGCTGCTTGTTGAAAAGCAAAAGGCCGAGTATGAGAGGCAGGACAAGGAGAAGGGCCAAGATGGCGCTGAAGGATCCGGCAAGAAGCGTGGCGGCCAAGGAGGTCGCACCGGCAAGGATAACCAGCAGGAGAGGCCTGCTCGGGGCAGCGACAAGAAGCAGGAAGACGATGATCATGACGAGGACGATGAGTCTAGCGAGCATGAGTTCTAGAAGGCTATGGAGGCCATGTGCGTCGATGGTGGCGCCTCGCTGCATACTTCTCAACGCCAGCTCAAACAGTGGGCGTGTGAGATCACAGCAGCGGAGCCCTCGTTCGACGCTCAGAAGCCACTGAAGTGGTCCAGCATGCCCCTCATCTTTGACACTGAGGACCACCCTGACCGCACAACTACGGTCGGGTGTTCGCCGTTGTTGGTTTCACCAATGATACGCAACCTCAAGGTGAACAAGATGTTGGTTGACGGCAGGGCCGGTCTGAACTTGATCTCACCCGTTGTGATCAAAAGGATGCAAATTCCTGATGGAGACCTCGAGAAAACGGGCACGTTTCAAGGGGTCAACCCGGGAAGGAGCCAACCGAAGGGGAAGGTCACATTGCCTGTGACGTTTGGAGGCGAGTTGAACTACAGGACGGAGAGGATTGTCTTTGATGTAGCCGAGATCCCCTTGCCCCACAACGGGATCCTCGGCTGCATAGCACTAGCCAAGTTCATGGTGGCGGCGCACTATGCCTACAACACGCTGAAGATGCCTAGGCCGATGACCATCATCATCGTCCCCTCCGACAAGAAGGACATGCCGATCTGCGCTAACCAACTCTACGGAGAAGCATTTGCAGCAGCTGCCGCCAAGGCACTTGCTCCTGCCACTGAATCCCCAGGAGGGAAGATGAATACCGACAAGACCCCTCACACCCACTCCGGCAAGCGCACTTCTTCGGAGTGTTGTGCTATCGTCGAGGACGTGCCAAAGAGCTCCACCGGCAAGAGCAAGAAATCCATAGCAACATCACCAGAGACCGAGAGGGTGTCCATCAAGGAGGATGGCACGGGAGGGGCTTTCATTATAAGCTCCACCCTTGACAGCAAATAGGAAAGCGCGCTTGTCACTTTCCTACGGGCGAATGTCGATGTGTTTGCATGGCAAGCATCCGACATCCCCGGTGTTCCCAGGGAAGTGATTGAGCACCATCTTGCTGTCTGTCCCCATGCGTGACCCGTCAGGCAGAAGGTCAGGAAACAAGCTTTGGAACAGTAGGAATTCATCACAGAGGAGATCAGGAAGTTGGAAGCGGCAGGCTTGGTGAGAGGAGTGGTCCATACAAAGTGGTTGGCCAATCCGGTGGTGGTGCGCAAGGCGAACGAGAAGTGGAAGCTGTGTATTGATTACACAGATATCAATAAGGCTTGTCCTAAGGACCCCTTCCCATTGCCGCGCATTGACCAAATTGTTGACTCCACGGCCGGGTGCGATCTGTTATCATTCCTCGATGTTTACTTGGGCTACCACCAGATCTTCATGGCAAAGGAAGACGAAGAGAAGACAGCATTCATCACCCCATGTGGTACATATTGCTTTTTATGGATGCCTTTCGGGTTGAAGAGTGCTGGCTGGACATTGGCAAGGGCGGTCCAAATTGGTTTTGAGCCCTAGCTACATACAAATATGGAAGCTTATATGGATGACATAGTGGTCAAAACCAAGGATGAGGCAACCCTTGTACAAGACTTAGAAGAGACGTTTGCTAACCTACGCAAGATCAACCTCAAGCTGAACCCTGAGAAGTGTGTCTTCGGTGTTCCGTCCAGCAAACTTCTCGGGTTCTTTGTGTCACGGCGTGGGATCGAGGCAAACTCGGACAAGATCAAGGCTATTGAGCAGATTGAGGCACCCAAGCGGATAAAGGATGTGCGTCGGCTCACTGGCTGTGTTGCCTCCATGAGCAGATTCATCTCCAAGTCCGCTGAGCGTGCCCTTCCCTTTTTCAATATCTTGAAGAAGGCGGGCCCAATGGAGTGGACCCCAGAGGCCGAGGCAGCATTGCAGGATCTAAAGAAATACCTTTCCTCTACACCAATACTGGTTGCGCCTAAACCACAAGAGTCATTGATGTTGTATCTGGAGGCGACGAATCAAGTGGTCAGTGTTGCGCTAGTGGTGCAGAGGGAGGTTAGTAAAGAGGCAGTGCCAACGGCGGGACTGGCGGATGGCAAGCGAGAGATTCCCCCGCAGGGCTCGATGCTAGCAAGGCAAGGCCCCCGGCGGAGCCTGACACCATCAGGACAGGCCCCATGGAATCAAATGAGGTGGTGCAGAAGAAGAAGATGATGCAGCACACGGTTTACTTTGTCAGCTCCCTCCTGCAAGGGGCTAGGTCAAGGTACTCTGGTGTGCAGAAATTGCTCTTCGGCCTCCTTATGGCCTTGAGGAAGCTGCGTCACTACTTCCAAGCACACGAAATCACCATCGTCACCTGCCTCCCGTTACAACGGATACTACACAACCCAGACGCAACCGGAAGGATTGTGGAGTGGGCCTTGGAGCTTTCGATCTTTGGTTTGAAGTTTGAAAGTACTTCGACAATCCAGAGCAGAGTCCATTGCAGAATGGACCTCAATGCCTGATGAGGAAATCCAGGAGACCACCCTCCCCGGCAAGGAAGCAAGTCACAACTGGATCATGTACTTTGATGGGGCTTTCTCGCTGCAAGGTGCCGGTGCTGGTGTGCTGCTCGTCGCACCAATCGGACAGCACCTCGAGTTTGTAATCCAGATGCACTTTCCCAGGGAGATGTACACCAACAACACTGCCGGGTACGAGGGGTTGCTTGCCGGCCTCAGGATCGCAGCGGACCTCAGGGTCAAGAAGCTCATCATCAGGGGTGATTCGCAGCTTGTCGTCAAACAAGTTGACAAAGATTATCGGAGCCCATTGATGGAGGCCTACGTAGATGAGGTGAGGAAGCTGGAGGAGCGCTTTGACGGTATACAAGCGGAGCACGTTCCCCGAGCGAAGAACAACATCGCTGATTACTTGTCAAAGCGCGCTGCATTCAAGCTACCTGTGGAACCAGGTACTTTTTTGCTTCGGTTGACTCAACCATCCGTCGAACCATCAACGGAGCAGAACAAACAGAGGAAATCAGGCCCCGGCAAGTACTTTCCCGCTGAGCCCCCACGGGCCACCGGCAAGGGTGTTGCCGCGGATTCTGAACATGCCGAGGAGCGACTGATTCCGGCGGGCCATCAAGCCATGGCCGTAGAGACGGACGCTCCCATGGCAGAAGAAATGCCTTTGGTTCTTGTCGTCGAACCCCAGGCTCCGGCATGGGCACAACATACCGTCCGATTCCTCCAAACAGGGGAGCTTCCTGAGGAGCAAGAAGAAGCGGAGAAAGTAGCCCGTCGGTCTGCCATGCATCAGTTCGTCGATGACGTCCTGTACCGGAAGAGACCGAATGGCATGAAATTAAAGTGCATTCCCCAGGAGGAAGGAGTGGAACTGTTGGCGGAGATACACGGAGGCATATGTGGCTCCAACATAGGGTCGAGGGCCCTTGCCAGCAAGGCATTCTGGCAGGGGTTCTTCTGGACCACTGCCCTCCAGGATGCAACGGCACTAGTAACCAAGTGTGAAGCGTGTCAGTTCCATTCAAAGAAGCTTCATCAACCAGCTCAAGCCTTTAAACAATTCATCTTTCCTGGCCATTCTCGGTCTTGGGGCTCGACATCCTGGGCCCTTTCCCCCGCGCTGTCGGGGGCTTTGAGTACTTGTATGTTGCGATCGACTAGTTCACAAAATGGCCGGAGGTGGAAGCAGTGAGGAAGGTGACAGCACAGACAGCCGTCAAGTTCTTCAAGGGGCTAGTGTGCCATTTTGGTGTGCCAAATAGGGTCATCACCGACAATGGCACGTAGTTCACAAGCCACACCTTCATGCAATACACCCAAGACCTCAACAGCAGGGTCTGTTTCGCTTCCGTGGCACACCCACGGAGCAACGGCCAGGCGGAGAGGGCAAATGCTGAAGTGTTGCGAGGCCTGAGGACAAAGACTTTTGACAGGCTGCACAAGAGAGGAAAGCGCTGGATTAATGAGTTGTCGGCGGTTCTTTGGTCGATCAGAATGATGCCAAATCGAGCCACCGGCCAGACACCCTTTGCCCTAGTATACGGGGCAGAAGCAGTTCTCCCCATGGAACTCATATACGGGTCACCTCGAGTGCTCGCTTACGACGAGCTTGAGCAAGAGCAATTGCGGCAAGATGACGCAACGCTTCTTGAGAAGATCGTCTTCGGGCGGCTGTGAGAGAAGCACGCTACTAGGAAGCCTTGCGCCGCTACCATAGCCGCAAGGTTCATGCCCGGAGCTTTGAGGAAGGCGACCTTGTTCTTCAGCGTGTTCAGTCGGCCAAGAATTCCAACAAGTTGATGCCGAAGTGGGAAGGCCCTTATCGGGTAATACGAGTCACCAGGACTAGAGATGTCAATGGGGCCCCATACTCGCCAAACCCATGGGGATTTCATCTATTAGGGGGTGGGGATGGGCGAAAAACATCCCCATGGGGATATTTACAAAACTAATTTATTCCCCATAGGGTACAACAGGGATGGGGATGATATCCTATTCCCCAGACCCAATACCCATCGGGGACCAGGTTAGTAGCTGTGACACATCGGTCAACCTTAAAATATTCACAAATAAACTTGCGAAAACAAAAAAAGCTCTGAAAAAACCTTAAACCTATCTCACGTCCTCACCTCAGCTGCCACCATGACCAAGAAGTAAGTACGACCTAGATAGGCATTAGCAGGACAAGGACAACACCATTTATTTATGTTGATTATAGGGTGTCATATTATGTATATGAGTATATGTTTATGGGGATGGGGACCCTAATTGGGCCCCGTTCCCCAGTGGGGAATGGGTATGGGGAAATTTCATCCCCAATCATGTAAACGGGGATGGGGATGGGATGATAGGGAATAGATGGGGATGGGGATGTTGTAGGTATCCCCATAGGGGATTGTCCCCATTGACATCCCTAACCAGGCCTAGCGCAGTCCGCCTGGAGACCGAAGATGCTATTCCAGTGAGCAACTCCTAGAACATTGAACATCTTCGCAAGTTTTACCCATAAGGCGCAGTTGACGGGCCCCCCGACAACCCACCTTTTGTACAAGCCTTGCCGGCAAGGCATGTAACCCTCTGTACAAAGCCAGGCGCAGACCCTGAGCATAAATAAATGAAGGGTTGGCGCCCTAAGTTTTAGCATGCATGCTAGGTTAAGTCTCTCCCTCGGTTAGGGTTGATAGTGCATAGCGGCGATTAACCCCTAGCCTAGAGGTCGAGTATGCGTCTTTCTGTCTTCTTTGGTTCGCAAGGCACGTGGACACTTCTGCTGAGCCACTTGGGAGAAAGAAAACGAACCGACGCTCCGTCCCCGGCAAGCCAAGACTGCCGGGGGCTGAAGACACAAGGATCTAACCACGGCAAGCCAAAGTTGCCGGGGGCTGCGGATTCAGATAAGTCCTTCATCCCCTGTTGTGCATTTCCGTATAGAACTGGGACAAATGAAATCTCGTTTTGCTCCAAGACCACCATGCTCCCCCTTTTTCTTGTACCCAAGTCCCTGGGACAGAAACGGGTTATACACATGGTGGAAAGGAAATAAACGAAGGGCCTAACTCTACTTCGCCCATGTCTCCACCAAAAGCGTGAGAATGGTCGACTGAAGTCAGGGAATGACAAGGCCTATTGCCGGGCGACAATGTTTATCTTAAAAATAATAAGGATTCTTTCCTTGGCATGGGCCTCGCTCACGCACAGAGAACCCAGCAAGCACCCTTTTTCATTAAAAACATCTCATACAGGTACAGTTCATACGGAATTAAAAACATGAGCAAGGGGATTACAAGTCTTAAAATTAACAAGTGCCCGCAGGTTTACAAACTAAAAAGAGATAAGATACCCGTAATCCCTTTCTTGTCCCTCTCCTCGGGAGGTGGAACAAGATAGCAAGAGGGCAGAAAGAGCGCCTAGGCGAGGTGCGAGGAGCAAAAGGCACCAAGAGAACATCCAGGTGCCGGGAGGGGAGCTGGAAGATGAGGCAGCGGGCCGGCAATATGCGATGAAGGCGTCGGTGCCCGCGTACTCCGACTTGACGGCCGCCACCCGCCTTCTTCGCCTTCTCCGGCCCTCCTACGCTAGCCGCCCAAGGAGACGACGGGGAGCGCCCCGACGGAGAGCTTGACGAGGAAGGCCCTCGGCAGACCGCACGACGTAGGCCGGGGCGACGTGGTCAGTCGGAGATGAGGTCGATGTGACCCCGCTCGACGCTCTCGTCGTCGTTGTCGCTACCCTCCTCATCACTCCCGCTTGAAGAGGAATCTTCATCGTCGGAGGAGCTCTTCACGCAGCACTTTAGGCGAGTTCCAAGATCTCCAAAGACCTTGATGGAGAGCAAGCCACCCTCCTTTAACTTGAAGTAAAGGACATGCCCCGCCGCCAGGCTGTGGATGCGAGTGAACGTTTTCCATCCGCGACGGAGGTACATGATGTGAGGAGCGGGGAAGTCGAGGTCGACCCGCATGCCGCCGTTCCGCAGCCCCTCATGTGCAACCTGAGGGTCGGGGGTGGATCGAGCTCCATTTCCTGAGCAAATGGGGTAGGGATACGGAGACGGCGACGCGGTGGCCGACGCAGCCTGATGAAGAACTCGTGGGGCTGGTCCCCGACGTGGCCCTCCATCGGGAGAGGCATCGCTGGCGGAGGCGAGGCTGATGCGCCGCACCGTCCCCCTCTCCCCCGAGTGCGACGGCAACCTCGGCCTCGCCCTCTCCCCCTACCTCTCGTGGCTGGCTCGGCCGCCACGAGCTCTTGGGAAGGAGGGATGCGTTGTCGAGCAGCGACCCTCGCCGCCACCTTCGAAGGGCCAGCACCCCCTCTCGCCATGGCGGGTGGAAGAAAGGAGCGGAGGTGGAAGAGGATGGATGCTGAGAGAATGTGGGATGACATCCCCCTCCCCCTCCTTATAAAGGGGCGAGGTCGAGGCTCGGTCGCCCCACTCAACCAATCCAGCCACCGGAGGAGCAGGGAATCAGGACCGACCCGCTGCCCCAATCAGCGATGGCCCGGTTTCCCACCTCCACCTTCTGCCACCTGCATGGGGGACATGTGGCGAGCAAGCAGAATTGAGGGGACAGGTGAGGCGACCGTTCCCCACCCCGTGATCATGGGGGACTGACGCCTTGAAGACCACGACCCGAGTCCACCCAAGTAAATGAGCCGCGCCTCCCTCTTTTTATGGGGAAGGTGTGAGCCGCCTCTTTTACCATGATGTGACACATGCGTGCGAAAACTGCCCCACACATGACCCCCACGTCACACACGACCCTCCACGTCGCGCGTTCAACGCAGGTCATGGGGAAGCGCAGCGGACGAGAAGTTACTGCGGTAAAATCCGCCCCACCTGCCCGCGCATCATTCTGGGCCTTGCCCAATAACGCGGCGCGCTTATGTGTGGCCCAGGACCGGGGGCTCCTGTCGGTGTACAAAAGTAGGGGCTCGTCTTTTGACCCCTTTACTTGTGCACAGGCAGTCAGAGCCACGCGCCATGGCCAAACTTAGTAGGGCAGAGGAGGGAAGTCGGAGAGAAGCCGAAACACAAGGCAACCAAGGCAATGCCAAGAACAGAAGCGTGGGAGAGCAAGAGGGCGAGGTGGACTCCCTCGGCATGATCCTTGCTGAGGCAGCCTACGCAGCGCCTTGCCGGGGCAACTTGCCCGATGCCAGCGGACTGAGCCACCCTTGAGCCCATAGGCTCCAACCCAACCAACTACATTGGAACCAAGGCTCGGGAGGCGCCTCTGTGGTGGCATGCAAATCTTTGTCAAGATCATAAACATGTGAGATTAGATGACGACCAGAAGACGGCGACCCTCGGCGGGATCCTAGCCGAGGAAATCCACAAGACCCCTGGCAAGACCCTTGCCAAGGATGACTGCAACGCCACGGCAAGACCCTTGCCGGGCCCCCGGCAAGACCCTTGCCGAGGGCATCAGCAAGGCCACTGCCAGGCCCGCGCCAGCCAAGACTCCACCACCGTCCCAAGCAGCTGCTAGCTCAACCAGCTGGGCAGGCACCTGCGTGGCGACGGGCGGCCTCTACACCGACTCAACAAGCACATGCGTGGCAGCATGTGACCCTTCATGAAGGCTACACCACCGCGCCAGCTTAGCAGCCAGCCAACGTGGCGCCGTGATGCCTCATCAGCTCAGACGCGTGTCGAGGCCAGGCGAGGCGGCGACGGCTGGGACGTGCTTCCCTGGCGTCCCGATAAAGCAGGGGGGCACGTCGGCAGCGCATTAAATGCGTTTTTCCATGGTCCCAGAGGATAGGCTTATCGACTGTAGACCTTTCCACCTCATGTGTGCCACTGTGGCAACCCCTTGTTCCTATAAAAGGAGGCCGGAGGCGACTAGGAGAGGGATTCGGCTCTTTTGGGCAAGTTGCACCCCGTAGCTAGCTCAAGAACACAAGAACACTCAAATACATCCACCAAAGCAGGACTAGGGTGTTACGCATCTTCGTGGCCCGAACCTGGGTAAATGATCTGTGTGCTTCCTGTCAGACCCACTCTTTGCACAACCTCGCCCTCGCCAACCATAGAAGGGATCCCAGTGACCCAATAGGTGTCGTTTCCACCGACAATATGCAAGAGGCAAAGAAATCTATGAAAGAAAAAGGTATTAAAGCTGAGGATGTTAAGAATTTACCGCCTGTCGAAGAAATACATGGTCTTAATTTACCACCTATTGAAGAAATACATGGTCTTTATAACTCGACACAGGTGGTAAAGGTAAATTCTCTCTATAGATATGATAAACCTGAAATCCTGCCTATTAAGTTTTCTAGCCAATGCTTAGATGAGTTTGATAATTTTACTGTTAAACAAGAAAACTTCAATGCTTATGTTGGTAGACAATTGAAACATAATGCTTATATGAGTGAACACTTGAGTGACTATATGGCTAGTGTTAAAGGTGAACTTAAACTTATTAGTAAAAATGCTTCTATGGTTACCACTCAAGTAGAACAAGTACTTAAAGCTCAGAATGATTTGCTCAATGAATTAAACAATAAGAATGATAGTGCTATTAGAGTTATGACTAGAGGTGGTAAAATGACTCAGGAGCCTTTGTATCCTGAGGGCCACCCTAAGAGAATTGAGCAAGATTCTTGGAGAACTACTATAGATGCACCTAGTCCTTCTAAAAGGAAGAGAAAGAAAAATGATAGGACTTTGCATGCTTCTAGTGAACCTGTTATTGACACACCTGAGAATCCCAATGATATTTCTATTTCTGATGCTGAAACACAATCCGGTAATGAACATGAACCTAGTGATAATGTTAATGATGATGTTCATGTTGATGCTCAAGCTAGTAATGATAATGATGTAGAGATTGAACCTGATGTTGATCTTGATAACCCACAATCAAAGAATCAACGTTATGATAAGAGAGACTTTGTTCCTAGGAAGCACGGTAAAGAAAGAGAACCATGGGTTCAGAAACCCATGCCCTTTCCTCCTAAACCATCCAAGAAAAAGGATGATGAGGATTTTGAGCGCTTTGCTGAAATGATTAGACCTATCTTTTTGCGTATGCGTTTGACTGATATGCTTAAAATGAATCCTTATGCTAAATATATGGAGGAAATTGTTACTAATAAAAGAAAGTTTTTGGAAGCTGAAATTTCCACCATGGTTGCTAATTATACTTTTAAGGGTGGAATACCAAAGAAACTTGGAGACCCCGGAGTACCAACTATACCATGCTCCATTAAAAGAAACTATGTTAAAACCGCTTTATGTGATCTCGGAGCCGGTGTTAGTGTTATGCCTCTCTCTTTATACCGTAGACTTGATTTTAATAAGTTGACACGTACTGAAATATCTTTACAAATGGCTGATAAATCAACTGCTATACGTGTCGGTATTTGTGAGGATGTTCCTATTGTGGTTGTGAACGTTGTCGGATTTCGGGTTCCGGCAGACCCTTGAGGTTCCAACACTGGGGTGCGCGCGGAAATTTTGCCTCCTGCCTACCTGCACCCCTCCGCCTTGCAAGGATCTAAACTATGTCAAGAACAACACAAGAGACACAGGGTTTATACTGGTTTGGGCCACCGTTGTGGTGTAATACCCTACTCCAGTGTGTGGTGTGGTGGATTGCCTCTTGGGCTGACGATGATGAACAATATAAGGAAGAACAGCCTCGCGAGGGTCTGTTCTTGGCTGGGGCGATGAACTGCTGGGAGGAGCTCAGTCACCTTTCTCTCTCTTTCTTTCTCTAGCGGGTGGCTGATCCTATTTATAGAGGCCCTGGTCCTCTTCCCAAATATCGAGCGGGAAGGGAGCCAACAATGGCGGGCTAATTTGAAGGGGGACAGCTAGTACTAGCTACCCTGACAAAAGTAGTCTTTGCCTGCGCAAAGCTCTGGTGATGACATCGTCTTGGGCTCCATGGTGACCTCCATCTCGTAGTCCTCCTAGTCTTGGTCTCGTTGCACCGAAATGGCAACCTTTGCCTGATGCCTCGGTACACCACGGCTGCGCTTGCCCCCTTTGCACCAAAGAGGAAAGGAGGACACTGCGCAGGCTGGCACCCGCCTGGCGCCCTCGGTCGTCATGGCTTGCGTCACGGGCACCTCGTGAGGTACCCCGCCTTGATCTCTCCGCCAACTCGTGAGCCAGCCTGACGAGGCCGTGCACCTCGTGAGGAAGCTCCGCGTCGTCCGCCCCGCGAGGCTTGGCCCCTCGCGAGGGTCTTGGGTTTGTGTTGGTGAAGATGGGCCGCGCTGGGCCCCCCTTTGAGCCATGCCACAGGCCGCAGGCAGGTAAGTCTGGGGACCCCCATTCCCAGAACGCCGACAGTAGCCCCCGGGCCCAAGGCGCGCCCGGGCTTGGCCGTGCAGGGAGGCGGAAGGGCAAGAGCGAAGCGCCGCGGGCCCTAACAGCCTGCGGCCTTGGGCGCCGTGTGGCGGTTGATGGGACGTGGGCGTCTCCACTTCCCCATGGCGCCTCGGCAACTACACAGATTGGACAAGTCCCTGCATGCAAAGTGGGTCATAATTACCTGCGATCATGGGGGCCGTTGGTTGGCCATCGCCAGCTATAAGCACGGACCGGCGCGCGCCCTTTCGGTTCATCCCACCTTGCTTCTCTTTTTTCTTCATGGCCCCGTCGAGCAGGTTCTCGGCCGTAGAGAAGGGGAAGGCTCGCCAGGTTGAGCCTGCCTCTCCCCCGCCCCTCGGACACGTTGCCACCGCCCAAGTGAGGGTGTTTGGGGAAGATGGTCACCGCGCAGGGTGTTGCCCCGAGGGTGACGACCGCGGCTAGGTACCCAACTCCGGCGATGATGGAGAGGGCAGCGCTCGCACGGCTGGCGGCGCTCAGGGTTCCTCAAGCTTCTCTAGTTCTTCTTCGGGCGGCGACTCTTCTAGCGGTGGCTGCGGTCAGCCTCCACGCCGTCGTATCTGCTTGGGCGGTGGCAACGTGTCCGCCCGCCGTCGCGCCCTGGTGAAGCGCGAGAGGGAGTCCGCCTGAGCTCCGGAGGCAGCTCGGGCCTTCCCTGCGGGCCGGTGTGAGGCGAGCTACACCAGATTTGTTCTTTCTTTTCCTTTTTCCTGCATAACAAAGACAGTAGTGTGGAGCCCCGCGGGGGCGTGTTTGGGTTATTGCTGTTAATCATCGTTTTGCTTTCGTTATCGTACCTTCCGGCTACGTGCCCAAGCATGGATAGTTCCCGGCCCCGGCCGTGGGGGGCGACCGACCCAGGCCCTTTGTTTGTGTCGCGGTGCCCGTGGGGCACAGACTGGTGGGGTGCTCCTGTAATGGGCCCAGGTCGCGAACTCTTTGAATGACTAGGATAGGAACACTCGCGAGGGCGCTCAGCTGCCCCCCTCGCGAGGCCTTGCACAAGAGAAATCGAGGTAGGAGAGTGAAAAGTCGAAGAATCACAAGCCAAAGACGGCAACAACTTCAATAAAACTTCGGATGAGAAGGAACAAGCCAACTGCGGAAAGCAAATGAAAAGCCGCATCCGACACCTAATCTAGTCTTCGACGTCTTCTCACCAGTGCGGAGCTAAGTGCTGCCACTGGGCGTGGCAGGGAGCCCCAGGGCCTGAGGCCGGCGCTCCTGAGACTCCGGGGCATGTACAGCCCCAACTCATTATTACGTGAGAGTGTCACGGGCGGCGAGCTTCACAGGCGTTGGCCTTCTTCACGGGCTCCGGGCCTTTTCCAAAACGCGATAGCTTCATAGGCGTTCGCCTTCTTCACAGGCTCTGGGCCTTTTCCAAAACGCGATAGCTTCACGGGCGTTCGCCTTCTTCACAGGCTCTGGGCCTTTTCCAAAACGCGATAGCTTCACAGGCGTTCGCCTTCTTCACAGGCTCTGGGCCTTTCCCAAAACGCGATAGCTTCACAGGCGTTTGCCTTCTTCACAGGCTCTGGGCCTTTTCCAAAACGCGATAGCTTCACAGGCGTTCGCCTTCTTCACAGGCTCGGGGCCTTTTTAGGGGTAGAACCTCCGGAGGTGCTGGATGTTCCATGCATTTTGGACTGGCACCCCCTCCTGAGTCTCCAAGCGCGCGGAGCCGGGCCTGGAAACATGAACGACTTTGAACGGGCCCTCCCACATGGGAGAGAGCTTGTGCAGCCCCTCCCTGGAGAGAACCCGCCTGAGCACGATGTCTCCTACCTCCAGAGTTCTGGGGCGGATGTTGCGGCAGTGATATCGCCGCAGTGCTTGTTGGTACCTCGCGCTCGTAGCGCGGCTTCTCGGTGATGTTCCTCCCCCAGCACGAGGTCCATCCCCCGCATGGCGTCCTGCTGCGCCTCATCGAACGCCAGGACCCGCGTGGAGCGACGTCTGACATCGTGAGGGATGACCGCTTTGGCTCCATAGACCAGGAAGAACGGGGTCTCTCCAGTCGGCTTGGTCGCGGTTGTGCGGATGGACCACAACATGGACTGAAGCTCGTCGTACCAACCTCTGCCGCAGGCCTCCAGCTTCTTCTTGAACGTCCAGGTCTTGAGGCCCCTCAGGACCTCCGCATTGGCTCGCTCGGCCTGGCCGTTGCTTCGGGGGTGCGCCACCGAAGCGTAGCATATCTGCGTTCCAAGGTTAGCACAGTATGTTTTGAAGAGGTTACTGGTGAACTGCGAACCATTGTCCGTGATGATGCGATTCGGCACCCCGAACCGGCTCACGATGCCCTTGATGAACTTGACCGCGGAACCCGTGGGAATGGTGCGGACAGCCTCTACTTTAGCCCACTTGGTGAACTTGTCCACGGCGACGTAGAGGTAGCGGTAGCCCCCGGGCGCCCGAGGAAACGGGCCCAAGATGTCCAGCCCCCAGAATGCGAATGGCCATGAAAGGGGTATAGTCTGCAAGCCTCCTGCCAGCTGATGGATCTGCTTGGCGTGGAACTGGCAGGCCTCACAAGCTTTCACTAGTTCAACGGCATCATTGAGCGCGGTGGGCCAATAAAACCCACTGCGGAACGCCTTGCCGACGAGGGTCCGCGATGATGAATGATGTCCACAGTCTCCGCCGTGTATATCTTCCAGCAGCTCCTTCCCTTGCTCTCTGGAGATGCAGCGCAGGGATACATCGTTTGGCCGCTTCCAGTAGAGCTCTCCATCCTTGATGCAGTATGCCGTGGCCTGGTGTGCCACTCGCTCCGCTTCCTCCTTCTCCGGCAGGGTCCCTTGCATTAGGTAACTGCGGAGCTCCGCGATCCAATATCCCTCCTGAGGTTCCATCGTCAGGAGCAGGCGTGCTCCTGAGGCCGGGCCAGAGGCCGGAGCCCCTGAGGCAGGTGGCTGGGGGAGCTCCTCCCGGGGCTGAGCCATGTTCGATAATGACGGCAGGGCTAACGGCTTGAAGAGCCATTCCTCGAAAACGCCAGGCTCCTGAGGTAACCGCCTGGACGCCCGTTTGGCGATGTCGTCGGCCTCCTGATTGGTGCCACGGGGCACATGCTGCAACTCCAACCCCCAGAACTGCTTCTCCATCCTGCGGACCTCCGCTAGGTAGGCTTCCATGTGCTCATCCTTCGGCTCGTACACCTTGTTGGAGAAATTGACAAGGAGCTGCGAATCACCCTTGATGGTGAGGCGTTTCACCCCCCAGGGCAGCCACGGCCTTCAAGCCCGCTATTAAACCTTCATACTCCGCTATGTTGTTGGAGACCTTTTCACCTTGCTGGAAACAGAGCTGCACGGCGTAATAGAGCTTGTCCTGAGTGGGCGATATAAGCACCGCCCCAGCCCCAGCGCCATGCCTGGAGAACGCCCCATCGAAGTACATGACCCAGCCTTCTGGCGCCTCGCTTCCCGGGGACAGGGACCGATCCTCGTCGGCCTTGAGGCCTAGCGCCTCCGTCCATTCTGCCACAAAATCTGCCAACGCTGCTCCCTTGATGACTCTGGTCGTGCTGAATTCGAGCTGAAACACTTGCAGTTCTATGTTCCACTCAGCGACCCTTCTAGCTGAATTAGGGCTCGTGAGCACTCTCTCCAGGGGGTATGACGAGACGACCTTGATGGGATGACCCTGAAAATAGTGCCGCAGCTTGTGCGAGGCCACCAGTAGTGCAAGGAGGATTTTCTGAGGCATGGGATACCGTGCCCTTGCATCCCGCAACACCGTGCTGACGAAGTACACTGGGTGCTGGACGAGGTGGAGTGCATCAGTGCTGGTGGCTCCCTTCGGAGACCATGGCACCTCTTGAGGTAATGAGGCCTCCTGAGACTGGCCATCTGGAAGAGGGGCCTCTTCCGCCTCCGGTGCGCTCCTCTACTGCGGCTGATCCTCCTTAGCCGCGGTGGCAGTTTCTGTAGGCCTTCCTTGTCCCTATTCTGCCTTGTCCCGGGCTGCTGCCGCGGTTTTGATTCGGCGCTCCTCTCTGACAGCCACCAAGGCTGCGCTGGCGGAGTAGGGAGTGGCGGCGAGGTAAAGCACCAGGGGCTCTTAAGGGCGCGGAGCCACCATGACCGGTGGGCTGGTCAGGTATCTCTTGAGATCTTGGAACGCCTTGTCGGCCTCTTCAGTCCACTCGAAGGGCCCCTTTTTCTTCATTAGCTGGAAGAAGGGCAGTGCTCGTTCCCCCAACTTGGAGATGAAGCGCCCTAGCGTGGTCACGCGCCCCGTGAGCTTCTGCATTTCTCTGAGGGTCTTTGGCGGGCTCATGTCTTCCACCGCCTTGACCTTCTCCGGGTTAGCCTCGATGCCTCGGTGGGACACGAGGAAACCCAAGAGCTTGCCCGAGGGGACTCCGAACACACACTTCTCCGGGTTGAGCCGTAGGTTCACTGCGTTGAGGCTCGCGAAGGTTTCCTCCAAGTCTTGTATCAAGGTCCTGGCCTCCCGAGACTTTACCACAATGTCATCGACGTAAGCTTCAACATTCTTCCCGAGCTGCGGGCCCAAGGTGATGTGCATCAGCCGCTGGAAGGTCGCCCCTGCGTTACGCAGCCCGAATGGCATGCATGTGTAGTAGTACACCCCACACGGGGTTAAGAAGGCTGTCTTCTCGACATCTTCTACCGCCATCTTGATCTGGTGATACCCAGAGAAGGCATCCAAGAAGCATAACAGGTCGCATTCCGCAGTGGAATCGACAATCTGGTCGATGCGGGGGAGCAGGAACGGATCTTGCGGGCATGCTTTGTTGAGGTTGGTGAAGTCGACACACATGCACTCCTTCCCTCCCTTCTTTGGCACAACGATAGGGTTGGCCAACCAATCCGGGTATCGGACCTCGCGAATGACCCCAGCGGCTTCTAATTTGCGGGTCTCTTGGACGATGAAGGTCTGCTTTTCTATGGACTGCCGCCTGGCCTTTTGCTTCACAGGGCGCACGTTGGGGCACACTTTGAGGTGATGCTCGATTACACTCCTAGGGACCCCTGCCAACTGGTTAGGCTCCCAAGCAAATACCTTCCTGTTCGCGCGCAGGAACCCGACCAGGGCCTTCTCCTGCTCAGGTTTGAGGAGGGCGCCTATGGTGAAAGTGGCGTTGGTGGACCCGTACTCATCGACGGGTATCTGCTTGGTTTCTTCCTTGTCTTGGGTGAACAGCTGTTTCTTCTTGGCAGGTGCAGCCCCCTTGGGCCCGGGGGTCTCCAAGTCGGCGGGCTGTGCCGACGCCGCCGTCTTGAAGGCGAGCTTGAGCACCCGCAGCGCGTCCCCGGTGTCCCCGTGCACAGTGAGGACACCGCTGCTCCCGGGCATCTTCATGAGGTTGTACGCCAGATGCGTCGCGGCCATGAACTGGGCCAGCGCTAGGTAGCCGAGGATGGCGTTGTAGGGGAGGCCGATGGGGGTGATGTCAAAGTCGACCAGCTCCGTGCGGAAGTTGTCGTAGGTGCCGAAGGTTACTGGGAGCCGGATCTGTCCCAAGGAGCTGGACGACTTGCCCCCAACGCCTGAGAAGGGCCGGCTGGGTTGCAGCCGTTCCAGGGGTATGCAGAGGAGGTTGAAGGCCTCGACCGAGAGCATGCTGAGGCCCGCGCCGCCATCAATGAGGGTTCTGGTGACGGCCACCTGGCAGATGGTGGGGGTGCACAGCATGGGGAGCGCACCCGAGCAGGCCGAGTTGGAGGGGTGGTCCTCCGGGCTGAAGGTCAAGCCGGTCTCGGGCGCCGCCCGGTCCAGGGGAGGCCCCTGCCGCGTGGAAGCGGCACTGACCTGGCGGATGAATGGCTTGACGTGGTGACGTGTAGGCGGCGCCTGCGAGCCGCCCAAGAGGGCCGCGACGACCGGGGGTGTTGGTGCAGCGCGATGGGCGGGGAAGAGGTTGCGGGGCTCCATGGGCGCGCGGAGCACGCGGGACGAAGAACCAGCTGGGGTGAGCGAGGGAGTTGCGGCGCGGCCGTCTTGCCGCACGAACAGATGCTGGGACGATGCTTACCGCTCGTCCCCCACCGGGCCGGTGGCGGCGTTGACGGCGGGTGACGGGGAACGGCGAGGACGCCCGCCGACAAGGGCCGTCTGGGCGACGCGGGAAGCGAGTGCGGCCCGGCGCTCGGCACGGGCCCGACGAGCGTCAGACATGGGCGTGATGGTCGGAGGAGAACGGGGCGGTGGAAGACGAATCCCGGCGCACCCCTACCTGGCGCGCCAAATGTCGGATTTCGGGTTCCGGCAGACCCTTGAGGTTCGAACACTGGGGTGCACGCGGAGATTTCGCCTCCTGCCTACCTGCACCCCTCCGCCTTGCAAGGATCTAAACTATGGCAAGAACAACACAAGAGACACAGGGTTTATACTAGTTCGGGCCACCGTTGTGGTGTAATACCCTACTCCAGTGTGTGGTGTGGTGGATTGCCTCTTGGGCTGACGATGATGAACAATATAAGGAAGAACAGCCTCGCGAGGGTCTGTTCTTGGCTGGGGCGATGAACTGCTGGCAAGAGCTCAGTCACCTTTCTCTCTCTTTCTTTCTCTAGTGGGTGGTTGATCCTATTTATAGAGGCCCTGGTCCTCTTCCCAAATATCGAGCAGGAAGGGAGCCAACAATGGCGGGCTAATTTGAAGGGGGGACAGCTAGTACTAGCTACCCTGACAAAAGTAGTCTTTGCCTGCGCAAAGCTTTGGTGATGACGTCGTCTTGGGCTCCACGGTGACCTCCGTCTCGTAGTCCTCCTAGTCTTGGTCTCGTGGCACCGAAATGGAAACCTTTGCCTGATGCCTCGGTACTCCGCGGCTGCGCTTGCCCCCTTTGCACCAAAGAGGAAAGGAGGACACTGCACAGGCTGGCACCCGCCTGGCGCCCTCGGTCGTCATGGCTTGTGTCTCGGGCACCTCATGAGGTACCCCGCCTTGATCTCTCCGCCTCCTCGTGAGCCAGCCTGACGAGGCCGTGCCTGAGGAAGCTCTGCGTCGTCCGCCCCGCGAGGCTTGGCCCCTCGCGAGGGTCTTGGGTTTGTGTTGGTGAAGATGGGCCGCGCTGGGCCCCCCTTTGAGCCACGCCGCAGGCCACAGGCAGGCAAGTCTGGGGACCCCCGTTCCCAGAACGCCGACAAACGTTACTATTTTAACGGACTTTGTTATTCTTGATATTCCCGAGGACGATAGTATGTCTATTATTCTTGGAAGACCCTTCTTGAATACTGCAGGGGCTGTTATTGATTGCACCAAAGGCAATGTCACTTTTCACGTTAATGGTAATGAGCATACGGTACACTTCCCGAGGAAACAACCTCAAGTCCACAGTATCAATTCCATTGGAAAATTTTCATCGATTATTTTTGGAGGTTTTGAATTTCCTCTTCCTACTGTCAAGAAAAAATATGATATTCTTATTGTTGGGGACGTGCATATCCCCGTTGAGGTAACCTAGTGTTATTCGAAAATTCTCCGGTTTCATGCAATTCGGAATGAGTTTGTTAACAAGACTTGATCAACCTTGTTAGTGGATTCATTTTTATGAGCATGGGATGGATGAATTTAGAAAACACAACTCTCTGTACCCTCTTTTTACTTTCTAATATTTATATTAAATAAATTAAAAATAGTAATTTCGGTCGGTTTTCTAAATTATCCGTGCAAAAAATACCTCGAAAATAAAAGTTCTCCAAATGCCCTGAAAAATTAATATGATTTTCTGGAATGTTTGAGAATATCTGGCACTGAGAACACATCAGGGGGAGCCAGCACCTGGCCACGAGGGTCCAGGGCGCGCCCCTGCCTCGTGGCCCCTGGTGGCCCCCCTCCACTTATTCCAGCCACCACACACTCCTTCCTCCCAAAAAAATCACCAACGAGCTCAAGCACGAGTTCTAGCTCGTCTTGCTGCCATTTTCGATCTCCTAGCTCAAAGATCCATTCACAAAACTGCTTTAGGGGATTGTTCTTTGGTATGTGACTCCTCCAATGGTCCAATGAGTTTTTGTTCTAGTGCTTTATTTATTGCAAATTTTTGTTGCTTAGGTGACCCTGTTCTTGAGCTTGCATGTCAAATTTATGTCGTCAAAAGTAGTTTTAATGCATGATATGGCCTCTAGACACTTGTAGGAGTAGTTGCTATCAGTTTTGTTGAGTTTGGTTCACTTCTATTTTAAGTTACTAAAAATTTCAGAAATTTTCAGAAAAAGATGAAGAGATTTTTGAGGAGCTCATCGAGTCGAAGCTCGAAGGATAATCAAAGTGAAGAGAACAAGAAGCCCAAGTATAATCTCCCTCGTACTGCGGAGGTTCGGCCGTGTGAATGGCCTTGTGATGATTTCTTGTGAGAAGCCGAGATTCATGAAGATTTTTATTATTTGGCTGAGAATGCAGGCCTCACCACCTTCCTCCACGACCAAAACGAACAGTATCTCTTACTCACCAATATCTTTGGGCAAAACTTCCATTTCCATGCTAGGAGCTCACCGCCTTCAGTGGAATTTTATTTATATGATGAGCACAAAGAGATGTCACTTCGTGATTTTTGTCGGGTTTGTTTGACACCTTTTGAGGGCAGCATAGAGGAACCACATCGTGATGATGTGGAGGGATTTATTGATATGATTGTTGTAGGGGAAACGTGGAAAGTTTCCGATGCAAGAATCACTAGTATACATTTTCCTATTCTACGTTACTTTTTAATATTTGCTACTAGATGCTTAATTGGTCCCGGGAACTGTGGGAACCTTAGTGCTCCTGATATTGTTATTTTGCACCATGCCTTTTTTCAAGATACTACTTGCAGTTTAGGCGCTATTGTTGCTAAGCGGTTAAACCTGAACCGTACTAAGGGCCCCGTCCTTGGAGGCATCTTTGCCTCGCGCCTAGCTGCACACTTTAACATACCCATCAGGCATTATGAGAAAGAGGAATAGTTGCTGCCTAATATTTTTCTAGATTATAAGAGCATGGTAGCACATGATTTTATCGTTAAGAATAAGAAGTTTCTTAACTATAGACTGATTTTTAGTAAGAATAACTTTGAGACTATTACCTTGCCTGCTCCCTCTTTCTTTAACATATTTCAGGCAAGTACCTTGTTTTACCAGAGGACGTTTATGACATTGATATGAGTAAACATGGGACCTAAAATGTTATTGTGAATATGGTTAGTTCATAATCTTTGCTAAAAACTTTGATGCTGGCTTTACATATTTCCAACAACAAGAGCAAACAGAGTTTGGAAAAGTTTTTCTTTATCACTTTCAGTTTATCAACTGAATTGCTTGAGGACAAGCAAAGGTTTAAGCTTGGGGGAGTTCATACGTCTCCGTCGTACCTACTTTTCCAAACATTTTTTCCCTTGTTTTGGACTCTAACTTGCATGATTTGAATGGAACTAACCCGGAATGACCAGAGAATCAACAGAGATTATTTTTGGAATATATAAAAAATAATGGAAGAAGAATCCACGTCAGGGGGGCCCACACCCTGTCCACGAGGGTGAGGGCGCACTTACCCCCTGGGCGCGGCCCCCTACCTTGTGGGCCCCCTGACACTTCATCGACCTCAACTCCAATTCCATATATTCGTGTTCGGGGAGACAAAAATTGCAGAGAAGGATTCATCGCGTTTTACGATACGGAGCCGCCACCAAACCCTAAACTCTCTCGAGAGGCTGATCTGGAGTCCGTTCGAGGCTCCAGAGAGGGGAATCCGTCGCCTTCGTCATCATCAACCTTCCTCCATCACCAATTTCATGATGCTCAGCGCCGTGCATGAGTAATTCCATCGTAGGCTTGCTGGACGGTGATGGGTTGGATGAGATTTATCATGTAATCGAGTTAGTTTTGTTAGGGTTTGATCCCTAGTATCCACTATGTTCTGAGATTGATGTTGCTATAACTTTGCTATGCTTAATGCTTGTCACTAGGGCCCGAGTGCCATGATTTCAGATCTGAACATATTATGTTTTCATCAATATATGAGAGTTCATGATCCTATCTTGCAAGTCTATACTCACCTATTATGTGTTATGATCCGTTAACCCTGAAGTGACAATAATCAGGATCATTACCGGTGATGACCGTATTTTGAGGAGTTCATGAATTCACTATGTGTTAATGCTTTGGTCCGGTACTTTATTAAAAGGAGGCCTTAATATCCCTTAGTTTCCAATAGGACCCCGCTGCCACGGGAGGGTAGGACAAAATATGGCATGCAAGTTCTTTTTTCATAAGCACGTATGACTATATTCGGAATACATGCCTACATTACATTGATGAACTGGAGCTAATTCTGTGTCACCCTATGTTATGACAGTTACATGATCGATCACATCCGACATAATTCTCCATCACTGATCCATTGCCTATGAGCTTTCCATATATTGTTCTTCGCTTATTTACTTTTCCGTTTCTACTGTTACCATCACTATAAAAACCAAAATATTACTTTTGCTACCGTTACTTTTTGCCACCATTACCACTACTATCATATTACTTTGCTACCAAATATCTTGCTGCAGATATTAAGTTTCCAGGTGTGGTTGAATTGACAACTCAACTGCAAATACTTGATAATATTCTTTGGCTCCCCTTGTGTCGAATCAATAAATTTGGGTTGAATACTCTACCCTCGAAAACTGTTGCGATCCCGTATACTTGTGGGTTATCAATGTGCTTTGTGAAAGTCCAATTAAACGTCTTGATCTATCTCTATAGATCTTGACGCCTAATATATAAGCAGCTTCACCGAGGTCTTTCATTTAAAAATTCTTATTCAAGTATCCTTTTATGCTATTCAGAAATTCAGTATCATTTCCGGTCAATAATATGTCATCCACATATAATATCAGAAATGCTACAGAGCTCCCACTCACTTTCTTGTAAATACAGGCTTCTCCAAAAGTCTGTGTAAAACCATATGCTTTGATCACACTATCAAAGCGTATATTCCAACTCTGAGAGGCCTGCACCAGTCCATAAATGGATCGCTGGAGCTTGCACACTTTGTTAGCACCTTTAGGATCGACAAAACCTTCTGGTTGCATCATATACAACTCTACTTTGAGATATCCATTAAGGAATGCAGTTTTGACATGCATTTGCCAAATTTCATAATCATAAACTACGTTAATTGCTAACATGATTCAGACAAACTTAAGCATCGCTACGGGTGAGAAGGACTCATCGTAGTCAACTCCTTGAACTTGTCGAAAACCTTTCGCAACAAGTCGAGCTTTGTAGACAGTAATATTACCGTCAGCGTCAGTCTTCTTCTTGAAGATCCATTTATTCTCTATGGCTTGCCGATCATCGGGCAAGTCAACCAAAGTCCATACTTTCTTCTCATACATGGATCCCATCTCAGATTTCATGGCCTCTAGCCATTTTGCGGAATCTGGGCTCATCATCGCTTCCTCATAGTTCGTAGGTTCGTCATGGTCAAGTAACATGACCTCTAGAACAGGATTACCATAACACCCTGGTGCGGACCTTACTGTGGTTGACCTACGAGGTTCGGTAGTAACTTGATCAGAAGTTTCATGATCATCATCATTAGCTTCCTCACTAATTGGTGTAGGAATCACTAGAACTGATTTCTGTGATGAACTACTTTCCAATAAGGGATAAGGTACAATTACCTCATCAAGTTCTACTTTCCTCCCACTCACTTCTTTCGAGAGAAACTCCTTCTCTAGAAAGGATCCATTCTTAGCAACGAATATCTTACCTTCGGATCTGTGATAGAAGGTGTACCCAACAGTCTCCTTTGGGTATCCTATGTAGACACATTTCTCTGATTTGGGTTCAAGCTTATCAGGTTGAAGCTTTTTCACATAAGCATCGCATCCCCAAACTTTAAGAAACGACAAGTTGGGTTTCTTGCCAAACCACGGTTCATATGGTGTCATCTCAACAGATTTTGATGGTGCCCTATTTAACGTGAATGCAGTCATCTCTAAAGCATAACCCCAAAACGATAGTGGTAAATCAGTAAGAGACATCATAGATCGCACCATATCCAATAAAGTGCGGTTACGATGTTCGGACACACCACTATGCTGTGGTGTTCCAGGAGGCGTGAGTTGCAAAACTATTCCGCATTGTTTCAAATGAAGACCAAACTCATAACTGAAATATTCACCTCCATGATCAGATCCTAGAAACTTAATTTTCTTGTTACGATGATTTTCCACTTCACTCTGAAATTCTTTGAACTTTTCAAATGTTTCAGACTTATGTTTCATCAAGTAGATATACCCATATCTGCTCAAATCATCTGTGAAGGTCAGAAAATAACGATACACGCCGCGAGCATCAACAATCATCGGACCGCATGCATACATCAGTATGTATTATTACTAATAAGTCTGTTGCTCGCTCAGTTGTTCTGGAGAACGGAGTCTTAGTCATCTTGCCCATGAGGCATGGTTCGCAAGCATCAAGTGATTCATAATCAAGTGATTCCAAAAGCCCATGAGCATGGAGTTTCTTCATGCGCTTTACACCAATATGACCAAAACAGCAGTGCCACAAATAAGTTGCACTATCATTATTGAACTTATATCTTTTGGCTTCAATACTATGAATATGTGTATCACTACTATCGAGATTCAATAAAAATAAACCACTCATTAAGGGTGCATGACCATAAAAAATATTACTCATATAAATAGGACAACCATTATTCTCTGATTTAAATGAATAACCGTCTCGTATCAAACAACATCCAGATAGATTGTTCATGCTTAATGATACTTCTCCAATGTATCTACTTTTTCTCATGCTTTTCCTCTTGTTTTGGACTCTAATTTGCATGATTTGAATGAAATTAACCCTGGACTGACGTTGTTGTCAGCAGAACTACCATGGTGTTATTTTTGTGCAGAAATAAAAGTTCTCAGAATGGAACGAAACTTTTTGAGGAATTTTTATATCAATAATAAGAATTTTTGGAGCCAAGACCTACTTGAGAGGGGCCCCTAGGTGGGCACAACCCACCAGGGCGCGCCCCCTCTCTTGGCGCGCCCAGGTGGGTTTTACCCACCTGGTGGCCCCGCTGACGATCCCCCTAATACTATAAAATCACATATTTCTTGAAAAAAATTAGGGAGAAAGAATTATCGCGATCCACGAGACGGAGCCGCCGCCAAGCCATGTTCTTCCTCAGGAGGGCAGATCTAGAGCCCGTTTAGGGCTCCAGAGAGGGGGATCTTCGTTCTTCGTCATCACCAACCCTTCTTCATCACCAATTCCATGATGCTCCCCACCGGGAGTGAGTAATTCCTTTGTAGGCTCGCTAGTTGGTGAGGAGTTGGATGAGATTCATCATGTAATCAAGTTAGTTTTGTTAGGGCCTGATCCCTAGTATCCACTATGTTCTTAGATTGATGTAGCTATGACTTTGCTATGCTTAATGCTTGTCACTTTGGGACTGGGTGCCATGATTTCAGATCTGAACCGTTTATGAATTTATCATTATATCTATGTTCTAGATCCGATCTTGCAAGTTATAGTCACCTACTACGTGTTATGATTCGGCAACCCCGGAGTGACAACAACCGCGCCCACTCCTGGTGATGATCGTAGTTTGAGGAGTTCATGTATTCACTATGTGTTAATGCTTTGTTCTGGTTCTCTATTAAAAGGAGGCCTTAATATCCCTTAGTTTCCAATAAGGACCCCGCTGCTACGGGAGGGTAGGACAAAAGATGTCATGCAAGTTCTTTTAATAAAGCACGTATGACTATTTGTGGAATACATGCCTACATTATATCGTTGAACTAAAGCTAGTGTCGTATCGCCCTAGGTTATAACTGTCTCATGATGAATATCATCCAACAAGTCACCGATCCAATGCCTACAAACTTATCCATGTTGTTTCTGCTAAGTTACTACTGCTATCATCACTGTTACACTTGCTACAAAGTTACTGCTATCATTGTTACTGTTACTATTGTTGTTGTCACTACTATCAAAACTATCAAACTACTTTGCTACTGATCACTTTGCTGCAGATAATTAATCTCCAGGTGTGGTTGAATTGACAACTCAGCTGCTAATACCTTCAAATATTCTTTGGCTCCCCTCGTGTCGAATCTATAAATTTGGGTCGAATACTTTACCCTCGAAAACTGTTGCGATCCCCTATACTTCTGGGTTATCAAGACCTTTTTCTTGCGCCGTTGCCGGGGAGCATAGTTATATTTGTTGAGTCACTTGGGATTATTATCATATTATCACTATGAAGAATCTGAAGGATGCTAAGACTAAGATATTTCCCTCAAAAACGAGGGGAGGTAAGGAACTGCCATCCAGTTCTGCTTTAGATTCACCTTCTGTTATAAGTAAACTTGCAACACCACCACATGCTATTAATTCTGATATGTCGCAAGTTATAGATGATGCTACTTCTATTATGAATGATGCTTATGGTGATGCTAGTACCTTGCTTGATAATGATGATGTGCCACTTGGCGAATTTCTTGATAAACAAATTGCTAGAGTTATACAACATGATGTTGTTGAATCTGATGATGAGCTTGAAACTGAATCTCCTGAAACACCTGCTAGAACTAGCCTTCCTAGATATGAATTGCCTAAGGTACCGGAAGGTTAGGTTATGAGTGAATAAGCAACTAGAGATATTCTTGCTTACAATGATAGAGATGATCTAGAGAAATTTTTACACAAGTATAAAGAAAAATCTCTCAATGCTGGAATGAAGTGTGATCCTAAGTTTGTTACTTCACCTATATTTATTGATCATAAGGATTATGAATTCTCTGTCAACCCAGAGTTAATTACTTTGGTTGAATCTGATCCTTTCCATGTTTATGAAACTGAAACTATTGTGGCACATCTTACTAAGTTGAATGACATAGCGACCCTTTTTACTCATGACGAGAAAACTCGCTATTACTTTATTCTCAAATTATTTCCTTTCACATTAAAGGGTGATGCTAAATCTTGGTACAATACTCTTGCTCCTGGTTGTGTGCGTAGTCCCCAGGATATGATTTATTACTTCTCTG